>NW_028234431.1:34993983-35011319 GCF_977035675.1 Penaeus japonicus | reverse complement strand
ACTTTTCTTGTTCCGTGTGAAAAACCCATGTGGGCCCGTTGAAGGCCCAATACGCAGATAAAAAAATTTGCATTTGAAAAAAACAGAATAGAACGAACACCATCGTGAGAGGACGTGAGCCTGAAAGGGAAAGAATAGCCACAAAGGAGGGCCCGTCTGTTCCAAAAAGTGTTTTTGCTTTTTGGGGGAAACAGGGTCTTTTTTAAAGGATTTTATATCAACTTGTAACGAGATCTTTTTTAAGTGATAATATCAATTTTTATACCTTTGGTTTAGTTAATAAGCCGCTGCGTATGTATTTAGTGAAAAAAGAGATCTCTTTTAAAGTGATCTATATAAATTTTGATAACCCTTTTTTAGTATAATAACCGTATACCCCAATTTTTAATTTTTAAAGGGTTATTGTGCAGATTATCCCAAGGGTTGTTTTAAAAACCATTAACAAATTTCAGGTTTGCCATTTTCAAAAAAACGGGGGAGTGAGTGCTACACGCGGTATCAGCCCGCCCTTTAAATTTAATTTTGAAAACCCGAAATTGTCTCATGCGGAACCCAATATATATATATATTTTATTTTAATATATAAAAATTTTTTATTATATTTTAATATATTGTGGTTTGGGAAATAAAAATTGTCCAAATTTTTCCAGTTTGTGTAAAAGGTATTACCCCAAATACTGACACTTTTTTGTGGGGAGGGGCAAGACGGGTCCGTCGCTGGAAACCCGAATATGTAGCGAGCAGGGGATGGATTTTAAATTCCCCCAAACACATAATATAAAGGGTGTTTGTAAAAACACGGTACCCAAAAAAACATTAACAATATTTTTATAAAATAAAAAAAAATTTTATATAAACATTATTTAAAAGGGGGGCACGAATATACACGAAAGGGGGGAAGCAAGCCTACGCAAAGCTTTTAAATACCTGGAGCTTTATTTTAAATCAAAAACCTAATAAAAACCACGCCCAATGCACAGATTTGAAATAAGTCACAAAAGGGCACTGGGACAAAAAACCAGGAACCCTTGAGGAGGGGTCCTTCGACTTGAAGGTCAAAACTTTTTTGGTCTAAATCTATCTTGACATTTTTGGGAGCAGGACCCTGGGTCATTGGGAAAGGGGAAACCCGGTGACCTTTCTCCCCCCTCCCCGGCCCGGGCTCTGTTTGGGCCCCACGCGGTAAGGGACCAATTTTTGGGGATGCGGCCCAAACGGGTCCAAAACCCCCAAAGGATGATGCGTTTGGGGGCCCTGGGGAAAAAAATATCAAGGGGGAAAAGTCACAAAAATTTTATATAGAAAGGAATTTTAAATTTTTAATAAGGCTATAATTCGTTGTATTTATGTAGTATATAAATGGTATACAAATAAGACCTTGATAAATATATTATATATATTTTTATATATATATATTATTTTTATTTATATATATATATATATGTATTATGTTTTATATATATTTCGTTATATATATTTACTCTATGTGTGTAATAAATATGCATACACAACCACACATTTATATAGAAATTTCAATACATTATACATTATATAAATAATATATATACATATATATGAATATATTATATATATATATAGATATATATTATATATATGTCTATATTTATTATATATTATATATATTATATATATTTTCCTAGTCAGCCTGTCATTACACTGCTGGTAGTAGGCCTCTCTCAAATCTTTTTCAGTATTCGGTCTTGTGTCCTTTGATTCCATCTAGTTCAATGGTCTTGCCCTTGGTCGCATTGTGTTGTGCATTGCCCATTTGTTGTTTTCGTTGTCACGTTGTCTGTCTCCGATATATATGTCCAGGCCCACTGCCACTTTTATTCTTATTACTCTTGAGATATCCTTACTTTTATTTGTTGCTGATCCATGTGGCTCTTTTCTTGTCTCTTAAGGAAAACTCCTAGCATAAAACCTTTCCATTTTCCCCTTTATAAGCACTTACTTAATTTCCCTATCGAGGGCCTTGGTCGTAGGAAATGTTTCTGACCCATATGTTCTTGACGGAGGAGGACACATTGGTCAAAAAATCTTCTCTTTGACATAGTGGCAGACGACTCGTAATTTATTACTATGTTACCGAGGCACTCCAACTAGGCCTGATTCGGCCGCTTTTTATCTTGGCTTCGCAGGATGGACTCATATTGTATAAGTTGCCCTAGGTATACTTACTCGTTCAATGATTCCTTGTATCTCGACCCTGTATATGTATTTGTTAACTGGGGTTCTACTGTTGAACATGACTTTAGGTTTTTTCATGTTACATCTTATGGCCAATCTTCGGACTCTTTCCCTAGTTAAATCGCTTGTAATTGTGTTAATTTATCTGTTGACACGCCGAAAAGAACCATGTCTTGCAAATCTTAGATTGCTTTAGTGCTTATTCCTTTATTTGATCCCTTTCTGTATAATCTACTTTTGTTCCTCCTCAAGTAGCAGGAAAAAATCTTCGGTGAGATGGTTCTGTGCCCTGCTAATTCTCTTTTTTTTTGGTGTTTTTATGGGTTCTGAGTGTTTTTCGATGCGTCGCTGTTCTCTCTCTATAAAATATATGTCTTAATTTTCAGCTTTATATTTCCTTACTCCATGTTACGAATTGCATCTAGTGACTGCAGATATCTGTACCGAATCGAATGCCTTTTCTTATTTTACGAAAGCCATTACACAGGGGCTTCCGTTATGTCGTTTGTTTTCTCTTTTATTTGGGTTAGTGTGTGGAATTATGGTCTGTAGTTGAGAATCCGCTGCGGAACCTGCCTGTTCCTGGGTTATTTTGAATCTAATGTATCGGTGATTTCGGGCTTGTGCTGATTTTTGTGAACGTTTATAGATTACTAAATGAGGCTTATAGGTCCGGTTATTCTTTAAGTCTTTATGTCCCTTTTTTGTGTATCAAATCATTTATTCGTTTTTTCACCCCCCACTTTTCAGGATTTCGGGGAGTTTTACCGACGCTTGAATATGTTAAAATGATTGGCCAGTTAGTTTTTACTGCCGCAATCCCTGCATCTTGAATAAATTCTACACTAATACCGTCTTCACCTGGTTGTTTTTACTTCTTTTCATGTTTAGTGCCCTAGTTACCTTCTCTACGGTAATGTTTGGGGGGGAACGTCTCAATTGTTGTGTTTGTTCCGCTATGTGGTTGATCGTTTGAGTGGTATAAGTCAGGATAGAAGTCTTCTCTTATTTTGATAATTTCATTTTTATTGTATGTCACCTCTCCTTTTTTTTTTTTTTTTTTTTTTTTGGTGGGGATGTTTTTTTTTTTTTTGTTTGTTTTTTTTTTTTTTTTTTTTTTATTTTACTGCTACTTGTTTTTTCCTATTTTGAGCCTCCTTATTGTTGCTTAAGGCAGGTGCGCAAGCAGAGCTTCGTTTATTTTTTCGTAAGTATTTTTGCGTATAAATTCCTTTTTCTTATGTTTAGGGTCTTAGTCAGTCTGTGTTTATCTTTTTTTGATTGATGTTATTTTTTTTTCCCTTGCTGTTTAAGATTTTATGCCCTTTTTCATGAATTTTTTTTTTTTTTTTTCGTTTTCCCCCCTTAATTAAAGTGCAGCTCTTTTAATATCTCAAGGGGAATTTGGGTTTCGTCATTTGATCTATGTCAAGTTTCTTCGAGAGCTGATATTTGTTTCGGTTGTTAATTCTAAAATTCCCATCGCCTATTTTAATGTTAATTAGATTAAGGAGGCTTCGTATGGTTATTTCGTTCCTTGCTGTAATTTTACTTACTTCGACCAGTTTTTTCGCTCCCTGACATTTACTTTATTGATTAAGGGGTTACGTCTTGTACAATGTCGCGCTTAAAAGTGATTTAAAGTCAATTTCATTTTTAAAGCCAGATGGTGATTTCCATGCCATTTCCTCCGGGTCTCTTTTCGAAGAAAGTATTCAAATTTTAAGGGACGGGCTTCACCCGAATCTATTAGTCTTTGCCCTTCTCTATTGGTGCCTATTCTCTCTCTCTTCTCTCTCTCTAATATTATATTTATATATATTATATACATAACATTATATAAATTTTATATTTTTATATATATTTTATTTTATATTTTTTATAAAAAATTTTATATATATTATTCATGTGTTTTGTATGTGTGTGAATTTCATATATTCAACATGAGTATTTTTATATATAATATATTATTATGCATTAAGTGTGTGGGTAATTTACAAATTATTAACAATATATGTGTATTTAGTATAATATTATATCCTAAATAGATATATACATACAGAAAACAAACAAGGGGATACCCCCTTGTTTGCAAAAGGGTAGGTGTAAAAACCCAACCCAAAATTACAAAATTACAGCCCGGGCAGCGACCAGTTCTCCATAATCCTAAAAACTGGCACATTTTCAATGTTCTGTTCAATATAACAGTTTTCTTGGAATGCTGTATGCATGATCTAAAAAGTTTCCTTGATTTAGGTGGAGAGTAAGGAATCCTTTGGGGCCCATTTAAGCAATTTCAGGGATCTAAGTGATCGAACGGGCAGGTAAAAAACTCCCAGGTAAAAACCCCAGTGTTTGTATGGTTCTTCGCTTAAAAGTACTTTATTATTGTTACGTTTGACCGCTTTCAATAAATTAGAGAGTGAGTTCTCCCCTGTGGGATAGTCGTCTCATATTGACCATCAAATACCTCGGCAATAAAAATTTTTGTTGTATGTGTATGCATAGTATATTTTTATTTTATAAAATGTATATATATATATATATATTTTATAATATATAATATATATATATTATTATTCACAAACCACCACGCTCCACACCAAAACACACACAATATAAATGTATATTATATTTTATTATTATTAAATATATATTTTAATTAATTAAAAAATAAAAATTTTTATGGGATATATCACAAAAAAACCCCAAAACCCCACACGCACACAACAAAATGCATTATATATATATATATAATATATATATATTTTATATATATTTATATATATTTATTTTATTATATATTCTAAAATTTTATATTGACTATTAAGATAAATTTTGTTAAAACATGGGTTTTTGGTATAATATGTTATGATATTTTTATAATATATATATATATTATATTATGATTTTATTTTTTTATATTTATATCACAAAACCACACACAGCATTTTCTGTTTATTATATATAAAAATATTATATATATATTATATTAATTATATATATATATTATTTTATTATTATTTTTTGTTTGTTATGCTTTTGTATGTATGTATTTCAAATTTTTTGATGTATTTTTTGTTATAATATATATATTTTTTATATATTATAAAATATATTTTTATATATATATATTAATATATATATATTTATATATATGTATATTATTTTATATAAAATATACTATATTTAAAAACAAATATATTTCTGAATTAATGAAATTAAAGGATTATTTTCTATAGGTGGAAAAATTGACTATAAAAAAATTTAAATTTTTCCGTTTTCTTTGAAGTTTTGGTTCGTTTGGGAAGAATAAAAAAAACTTTTATTTCACAATTTTATTTTATTTTTCTATACTGTTATGTATAATGAAAACTGATCTTAGTATTATAAACCTCATAAATTCCCTGTAACCCCATCTTCCTCATTACACAGTTTTTTTAATAAGTATTAGAGAAATGGAAAGACTCTTGTATGCAAAAGTTATGCATTTTTCTCTGCATGCGTCATTCTGAGGGAAACGCCCTTTCTGCAATTTGGGTGCAAAAGCGGGTTGATGGAACAGTGAATGGAAAGGGGAAAAAAAGAAGACAAAGTGCACGAAAAACCAATTTAAAGGCCCTAGTTACGGGAAAATTGCACATGAAACAGTGTGCTCACGACCCTATATTATAATTTTATTTTTTCATTCGATTTTTTATCTTTTTGAAGTGAGTATTTGATTAAAACAAAAATGTAGTTCTTTTTGTAGTTAAAACCTGATAATTCCCCTATGCTTACGAACAATTGTTTTGTAAAACCCCCCCTTGAGCATGAGTCGCTTCTATTTAAAGGAAAAACCGTTCATATCTGAGGGGTCCCTTTTGTTACTCAGATAAACTTTTTAGATTTGCCTTTGAAAATTACTATTATTTCTTTGTATTTATCTTTTGTGATTGTAAAAATCGTCCCAGAAAAAATGTTAAATGATTGCGGAAAAAGGAAAAGAGTAAAAGATGAGTTGCAAACTCGATGGGAAGTGTAAATCCTTCAATTTTTAAAAGGTGAAGACAATAATTCAGTAAAAGCGGGTCCCTTTTCACACACTTCATGCGGGGGAAATAAAAATAAAAATTTAAAGTTTCCCCCTTTAAGCTTTCTCCATTCCCCTTGGTTTTTATGGTACACATAGCTGTAAGATTCTTTTTGATAAAGAATCGGGCTATCATTGATGATAAAGAAGGGAAACGAAACCCAAAATGGGGGGCCCTCGAAGGGGGTCCTGGTAGTCAGGAAATGAAGATCATCCATTGTCCCAAACTGGAAAACAGATTTTGCTCCGCATACCATAGTGTTTTTTATATGTATATGTATATGATATATACTATGGGGGATAATTACAGAAATTATATTTACAAGGGCTTTGTACATAAAAAATGATTATGAATATAGATAAGTAAAAAATTTATATCTATCTATACCCACAGTTTGTATTGTGGGGATGTGTAAATTAGTTGATGATGATACACCGAAAAATCAGAAACAAGATCTTTATGGTACTACGTAAAGACGTGTCACTGGGGGCAGAGAAGAGTGTGGTGCTCTGCATGAATATCGAGTGCGCCCCTGTGCACTCAGCGCCGCCCCACCAGGCGCGTTCCCTGAGATCTGAATTAAAATCTTGAGATTTAATATATAACTTTTATATTTTTGTTTTTAATGAATGATATTGACGGGTCATTTTCCGTTACCAAGCTCTTTGGGTAACAAAAAGCACTTAGAAATATAGACATTTATTATCATAATGTTTGAGCTCTAGGAAAAGTGGATATTCAAAAAGATTTGGAATTACTTGATATCTGGCGTAAATAAGATCCCCTTTTTCTTTGAGGGTACCTTTCCCTGAGTGACGTTGTGGCCCTGCACTCGGAAATGGCGCGTAAAAAGAGTTCCTACAGTCCCAAGGCCGTGGGGGAGTTTTGGGGTTTAGATGCGAGGTAGAGCTTTTGACGAGGGCGCCAGGGGGCACGTAGGACCTTTCCCCCCAAGCTGCACTGCTGTCGCCTGTTCTCACACCAAAAGGGGTGGAATTTTTATTCATCAAGATATTGTATCCAGTTTTGCATACAATTTTTGCAAAAAAATGCTTAAAATGTAACTGAATAGTGCATTAAAATTGCAGAGGACTTACCCACGGGTGCTACAGTTTAAAATGACGTGAGTAGGACCTCTGCTTCGTGGAGTCTTTACTTTTTAAAAATTTTTATGTGCCTGCTTGAAATTGTATCAATGTGGTTTTACAAGGTAATCATTAATTGAAGTAAGCTTAGTGATTCTATTTCAATACCAAAAAGACCTGGTGTGGTCCGAAACGCAGTCCAAATCACGACGGAAAAAAAATTGCAGGACGGGGCGGGGTGGACGCCGTCGAAAAACGCTCCTCAGGGCCCTGCATGTTTGGTTTTCCCCTCAGAAACTCTCGAGGCGTGGTCCCTCAGTATTTCCCCCCTAATAAAATCCCTTTTTTTCTATTCATCTAATTTTTTGTTTGTATAGATTAATAAAATTTCTCAATTGCATCACCCTAATATCTTCTAAGGAATATGATTTGACTGTTAAAATTTTTTGTTTGGGTTTTAAAAATTTAAAAGTTACATATCTAAGCACATTAGTGACGTTATGGTATTTTGTTGACCTCTCGGGAAGTGGGACGTCGTCCTTTTTCACGTGAGGACAGGCTGTGGGGGCGACACCTCACACTGAAGGCGGCGTCCTTTACCACGCCGAAAAAGCCCGCCACCCCAGGCGAGCACTCGCTCGTCACAGAATTTTGTCCGGCTCCTCCTCGCGCACTGGCTCGCTCCCTTTCCCCCTTTTGGGTAATAGTGATCTTGAGAAGAAATTGATGTTTAATCTTGTTAGGCTCTTGATATAGTTTTTAAAAAGGGGGAAAAATTTTGGGAAAAACAAAAAACAAACAAAAAACAACAAAAATTAAAATTTTACTTTATTTTGTCTTCACTGGAAGATTAGCCAAAAATATTGCTTCTAAAAGCAAAAAAAATTTTGTTTGATATTTTTTCAGGCGTCGAGTCATCTTATAGGAAATGAAAATTTTGTAAAAATGTAAACAACCCACATTCATACTCCGGGCACAAATGTTATGAGGTACTTAGAGACTTGCTAGAATTTTTTCCAATAATTTTTTTATACTTTTAAATGTTTTTCATGGGTTTGGGGGGAAAATTGATTATGTTTCGTTATGTATCCCAGACCCCGTAATAGTGTAACATGAGACAATTACAGCTTTATGCACTGGGAGTTGATTTGCCATTGTTTCCCACTTCTCTAAAACCTTCTATTACGTATGATTTATATTAAATACTGGACAATTCATGGGACTAATTTATCTTTGAAGGAAACCCCATTGTTATTATTTCCCAAAGTCCCCCAGACATATATCCTTCTTGTATATTCTTAATTGGGTACCCCCGGGGGGTCGTTGCTGCATATCGAAGGGGAGGCGCGGCTGACCCTCGAGGGGACCAATCGCAAGTCCCCAATGCACCGGGGCCGACCCCCAGCAGTGAGTTCGGACATTGTTTATGCTGGTAAGACGAATGAATGAGATAGCAATTGAAATGCACTCTGACATGGAAGTTTGGGATGTGGAATTTTCATTTAAGAAAGGTATTTTCAGCAATAAGATGAAAAAAATAGAGAAAAAGGGGACAAAAATTTAAAGTTAAAAGGGCCCTTTCCATGAGAATCCACCCGTGCAACCGACGAACCTTCTAGATCAAATGTGAAAGGAGAAGAAAAGAAAACGGTGCCTGGGACCCAGATTTCCTCGGGATGGTGTAAAAAGGGACACTGTGGTTTTTCCCTGCAGGGATCCTCCTTTTTTAAAAACTAAATCAATTCCGTTACGACCTTAGGTCTCGAAAAAAGATGAAACATTTACTGATGGCACAAAAATTTTCCCAAACTAATTTTTGCATTTGCTGGCAAAGAGGAAATATCTCGATTTCACCCAACTTGCATTGAAATTTCTTCAAATATTTGCCCCCCAAAATATGGGTTTTTCATATGTGTCACGTACACACACACACACATATATATATACACCCGAAATTATACATACTATCTATTATCTCCTATCTACATTTAATAAATTTTTAATAACATACAGGGACACACCCACAAGCCAACACAACACACCACACACACACAACAAATATTATTTTTATATAAAATATATTATTATATTATTTTATATATATATACAGTATATACTATAATATTTTTTATATATGTAATATATATATAAAAATGTATTTATAATATATAAATATTTATTTTATATAGTAGAAAAAAAAAGGGGGGGTAGATAGAAAAAAAAAGTTTAAATATATATGTGTGTGGGTGTACACAAAAAAATAAATGAATGATATATGTATGAATATAAATAAATAATAAAATGTAAATATCTAATTTCTTCATGAATAAAATTTAATTTTTTTATAATTTATTTTTCACCAACAACCATTTCTCTCTTTCCCCTTTTCTCTCTCTGGGTTTTCTCTCTCTCTGTATTTTATTATATTATATTTAATATATATATTTATATATTTTATTATTATTCCCACACAACATACACCTATATTTTTTGTATATATATATAAAAGTTTATATATATATTATATATATATAATATTATATATTATATATATATAATACATATGTGTTGTTGTTTGTGTTTGTGTGTTGGTTTGTATGTGGTGTGTAATATAATGCATACCCATACATTATATACAAATATTATTAATTATATAAATAAATAAATATTATATATATATTTTTATATATATATATATATATAATATATATTGGATATATATATATATTTTTTATATATATATTTATGATTAATAATTTTATAAATAAATGGAATATTTAACTATTTTGTTTATATATATATATATGTATATTACATTATATACATTTATACATATTTAAAATATTTTAATATAAATTATATTATATATATTAGGAATGTATATATATATATATATATCAAATATATATGAATGTTATTATACATAATTATATATATATAAAATTTTTATATATATATATATTATATAAAAATATATAATATATTATACATATTTGAAAGTTTATATATATATTTTATTTTATAATATGTATATATATAATATAGTATTATATATATTTATTATATTTATATAAATATTATATAATATCATCATCATCAGCTGTTCTTCCGTGTGAACGTAGGGCCCCTACTTTTATTCGGGGGGGGATCCCTGTGGCTCTTTTTTGTCTTTAAGGTAACTTTTTAGGGATAAACCTTTCCATTCCCCTTTGAGCACTTACTAAATTCCCCTCGAGTGCCTTGGGCGTAGTTTTAAAGTTTTGGGCCATTGTCATTAGGGGAGGACACATTGGTCAAAAAACTTTCTTTGACATGCGGCAGACGAAAATCGTAAAATATTACTTGGGGTACGAAAGCATCAACCTAGCTGATTCGCCCCTTTATTTGGTTGCAGGATGTACTCATCTTGATAAGTGTCCCTAGTAAAACTCATATCGTTCAAAGGTTTGTATCTCGGCCCCGTTTTGTATTTTTTTAAATGGGGTTTACTGTTGAACATGAAATTTGTCTTTTTATGTTCATTTTAAGGCTAATCTTGGATTTTCCCTATTTAAATCGCTTTGTAATTTTTAAATTTTTAAATCTGCTGATTTGGGCCGAAAAAAACCCATGCCCATCTGCAAATTTAGATTGCTTTAGTGCCCCATTCTTTATTTTGATCCCTTTTCTTTAACTAATTCTTGAAACCCCCTCCAAGCAAGATGTAAACGTTGGGTTTTAGGTTGGATTTTTCCCCCTGCTTAATACCCCTTTTTTTATTGGTGTTTTTTTGGTTTCTGATTTGTATTTCGAGGGTTTGCTGTACCATCTCTTTAATATTTTTTCTCTAAAAATTTCTGCATTCTATTTCCTCTACTCCTTGTTTCGAATGGCATCAAAGTACTGCAGAAAATCTGTCCCGAATCGAACCCTTTTTCTATTAAAATGCCATACACAGGGGTTTCCCAAATATTCGTGTTTTTTCTCTTTTATTTGGGTTAGTGTGTGGATTTGGTCTGTTTTGAGAACCCTGCGCCCTTGCCTTTTCCCAGGGTTATTTTGAATCTAATGTATGGGTTTGGATTATATAATATTTTATATTTAATATATAATATATATATATTTTATATATACATATATCCCTTAATTTGGTAATATTATTATTATATATATATTTATTATATATATTTATTATTTATATTTATATATATATTTATTATTTTATATATTTATATATATATATATATATATATTGCCCTAGTTTTGGAAATTATATAGGTATTTTACATACATATATATATTATATATATAATATATAATTTATATATATATATTATTATACATATATGCCATAAAATTGGTAAATGTATTATTTAATTATATAAAATATATATATATATATATATATTTTATGTTTATATATTTATGTATATTTTTACAAAATATATTTTTATATAGAACTATAAAACTTTTTATATAAAAAATATACATATAAAATTTTATATATATATTTTATACATATTTTGTATATTTATCATATATTATTAATTTAATATATACATTTTTTATATATATAAATATATATATATATTATTTTTATATATATATCCCATATGATTGGTTATATATATTTTATACATATATAAAAATAAATATATATTATTTTTTACATATATACATACGTATGTATGTATGATGTATCTATGTATGTGTGTGTGTTTGTGTGTGTGTTGAAAAAAAAATAGAGGAGCCTATCCGACTAGATAATTTGTAGTTGGATGCAAGCGTCAGCGCCCGCCCCCTTTATTTTACCCCAGTGGGGATATAAAAAATTTATGAAAAGGGTTTTTGGAGCATGTGGGGTGTCGAAAACATAGGTTTTGAAGAAGCTGTGTTGATCCCAAACTTAGTTTAGATCAGTGTCAAGAGAAAAAATCAAAACCAAGGTATAGTTTGAAATGAAAAATCTTTTTTTCTCTGCTGCAAAGAGGCCCTTTTTAACCCCCCCCAAGGGGCCCGCAAACGGGTTTTATGGTGATTTCCCAAAACAAAGCATAGTGAACAGTTATCATAAGGAGTGCCCTTTCTTTAAAAAATAAAAGAAATTTATTTTTTTCCCCAGATTATCGGAAAAAAAAGTCGACTACTTAGGGTTTTTATCACCCCTTTATATCTTTTGGTAATGTTGAATTTTGTTCTTTATGTTTCTGGGGCCTAAATATTTATTCATTTTCGCCTGATGGGTGATGAGGATTAGGGAAAAGGGAAAAGAAGTTCACTTTCCCGTGCGAATATTATGATTTTTACCTGATTGTTCGATCACTTAGATCACTGAAAATTTCATAAGGCAGAGTTTTAGAAAAGAATACAAATAAGCATCTTTTTGGGCATTTTTGTAATGAGGGTCAAGCAAGTAATGAATAGAAGGTTGGGGGGGAGGGGAAAGAAGCGTTGAGAGGGAAAAGTAATGGCTAATGTCGGCGAAGTGAAAGAGTAGAGAGAGAGAGAAAGGAGAGAAGAGGGGAAAAGAGGAGGGGGGGGGGGATAGAAAGTAACAAGGAAGAAAGGGGGGAAAGGGGGGAGGGAGACTGAGTGAGGGAGGGAGGGAAGAGAGTCAGGAGGAAAAAAGGGGAGAGAGAGAAAGAGTGAGTGCGGGAGGGGGGGGGTAAAGCGGTGAGCAGAAAAAAGAAGTGAGGGGGGAGGGAGAAAGAGGGGCAAGAGGATTGAAAGACAGAGAGAGAGAAAATGAAGAGAAGAAAGGAGAGAGAGAAAGAAAAAAAAAAAGGGAAAAAAGGGGGGAAAAGGAAGGGGAAAAAAAAGGAAGGGGGAGGGAAAAAAAGGAAGAAAAAAGGAGGGAATGATAAAAGAAAGAAGAGGGAGGGGAGAGGAATAAAAAGGGAAGAGGAAGAGGGTCACTGAAATTGTTAATTTCCCCAAAGGGTTCCTACTCACCTAATCAAAGGAAAAGCATACCCCCCTTTTCAAAGAAAGTGTTAGTATTGAACTGACATTTTCAAAAAAAGTGTCATGTTTTAGGATTAGGGGGGGATGACTGGTCCCGTTTTTTTTTTCCGGTATTGTAAATTTTTTGTAATTTTGTTTGTTTTGACACCCACCCTTATTGCAGGAAGGCTTATCGTTTGTTTGTTTGGTCTGTGTATTAGATCTATATTATAGGTAGTTAATAATTATACATATATACAACCATTTATATGTAATTATATGTGTAAATACTAAACACCACAACGTGCTTACATGAATAATATTTATATTTATTATATATATTAAATATTCATATAGGTATTTATATGTTTTATATTCACACACATACTCACACCAACACAAATACATATATATATATCTATTTTATATAATATATCTATATATATATTATATATATATAATATATATATATATTTATATTATATATATATATATATATATATATACTATATATATATATATATTATTATTATATATTATATATATATATATACATAATATATGTGAGTGTGTATGGGTGTATATATGTATATTTATCTATATATATATTATATATATTATATTTATATATAGAGGAGAGATGAGGAGAGGAGAGAGAGAGTGTGAGAGAGGGAGAGAGCAGAGAGAATTGAGAGTAGAGATAGGCACCAGATTTGAGAGGGCAAAAAACTAATAAGGAACTGTGACATGGAAATCACCATTGGCATTAACAATGGAAAAGCAATTGACATTATAATCACATATAGGCGCGTTACAACGTACAAGACGTAACGTTATCAAAAGTAAAATGTCAGTTTAGCGACCATAATAATATGGTCAGAAGTAGAGTATAAATTACAGCTAAGAAGGGAACGAAATGAGAAACTCTCATACAGAAGCCTCTCGTTAATCTAAAAATTAAACATTAGAGAATAGGGCGATGGATTCAGTATTAACAACCGAAACAAATACTCAGCTCTCGAAGAAGACCTTGACATAGATTCAAATATGAAGGACCAATTCATTGAGCTATTAAAGAGCTCCACTTGAAAGTTCAGTAGAGAACATAAAATCTTATGAAACGATAGGGAAATGAACATAACATCAATCAAGACAAGATAGGATCAGCTAGAGGTGGGACTAGTCGAAAACACAAGAAGACAATGAGGATGTTACGCAAAACATTAACATACGAAAAAAATAAAACGAAGATCTTCTTGCGGACCAGCCTTAAGGAACAATGAGGAGCGTAAAGAACAAGGGAGAAAAACCAAGTATGCAGTATAAAGAAAAAAAAAAAAATAAAAAACAACAGTTGTGGAACAAAGAAAAAAATCAAAATGGAAAATGCACAAGAGAAAGGGCCTAAGACCAATGACTAAATGGAAACAAAGGACACGAGACCGGGGGAAAGGGCTGGGGAAAAAATTAAGAGAGGCCTACTTCCCGCAGTTTGGGAAAGAAAAACAGGCTGATATTATTTATATATATAAAATATTTTTTATATATATATATTTAATATTTTTTATATTTTATATATTATACATATGTATAATGGTTATATTTTTTATATATGTATTTATTTTTGGGAAAATTTTTATATTTGTGAGTTTTAGGGATGCTTATTTTTACACAACCAAAATCTTTTTATATATATATATATTATGTTTTAAAATATATATTAAAATTATTTTTATATATTATATATATTCATAATATTTTACATAAAATGTGTGTGTTTTTTTTGTGTTTAAATACATAATTTTTTAAAATATAAAATTTTATAGATATATATAAAATTTTATATATATATTATTTATTTTATTGTTTTTTATATATATATAGTTATATATACAGTATGTAGCTAAATAATTCATTATAATTATATAAAATAAATATATATACATAAAAATATATATATAATTTTATATATATTTATATAATATTTATATATTTTTTATTTTTTTAATATTTTGTATTTTATAGGGGATAAGGGGATTATGGAATGATAAAGGCTGGTGAGATGATTTATTATTATATAAAATTTTTTATATAATATATATTTATATTTTTATATATATATATATTTATTATATTATATTTCATTTATATATAAATTCATATATTTTGATTTTTTTATATATTCCATTCTTTTTATATTATATATATTTTAAAATATATATAAAAATATATATTTTTAATATAATATATAATTTAAAATATTATTTTTATAAAAATATATATATACATTTTTAATTTTTAAAAAATATAAAAAATTAAAAACAAATAATATTTTATATATATTTAAAATTTTTAATATATTTTGTATATTTTATATTTGTATTTTAACTATAAAAATTCAATTTTATAAAATATATATTTATATATTTATATATATATTATTTTTATATAAAATATAACTGTATATTTTTTATTTCACTTATTTATATATATGTATTACATATTGTATTAAAAATTTTATATATTAATATATTATTTATATATATATATATTTTTTATATATATATTTGGATACAAGGGTTTGTGTGTGTTTTGCATATATTTTTCACCCCACACATAAACACACACAAAACCCCCAAAACACACACCACACACACACACACCCCAACACACATATTAAAATTTAAATAATATTAATTTTATATATATATTTAAATACTTTATATAAAAAAACAATTTTACTTTTGTGTGTATTTTTGTGAGTGAATATATATATATGGTGGGGAATATATATGTAAATACATGTATTTGATATAGAATTTTTTAGAAAGATAAAATAGTAGATAGATGGATATTTATTTATATAAATGAAAAAAATTTATAAAATTTATTTATGGGATATATATATATTTTAAAATATTATATATTATATATATATTTATGTTTTTTATATTTTATATTAAAATATATATATATATATAAAATTTTATATATGTGTGTGTAGAGTGTGTGTTGTGTGTGTGTGTGTGTGTTTATTTATTTATTTATATATATTAATATATATATATATTTTATATATATATAGATATTATATATTATATACTGATGAGAGATAGAGAGGAGAGACAGAGAGAAGACTGAGAGAGAGAGATGGAGGAGAGAGGAGAGTATGAGAGATGTATGGTGTGTGTGTGAATGAATAAATTAATTTAATAAAATTAAATTGATTTCATGAAGTAATATAAATATTTGCTTATGTTATTTATCTATTTATTTATATTCATTCATATAGCTATTCAGTTATTTATTTGAGGTAACACAACTCCACACACACACACACACAACCACAAACCATATATAGATATACCCACAAACACAACACACACACCACACATATATTTATATATATATATATATTTATATATATATTTATATATATATATATATATATATTTATACTTTTTTATATATATATATATATAATTTATATATATATATATATACATAGCTTTTATGTATATATATATATATTTATATATCTATATATATATATATATACATATATTATATTTATATATATATTATGTTATAATATATTTATATATATGTGTGTGGTGTAGTGGTGTGTGATGTGGTGTTGTTTGTGTGTGGTGTGTGTGTATGTTTGTATTTTACATATTTATGTATTTATATTGATAGATAGATAGGGAGGTAGTTTGTACATGGTTAAGGTAGATTAGATAGGATATGTATGTTTCTGTGTAGTATTTATGTGTGGATGTGTACAGTTGCACAATATGCAACATAATATTTGGGAACTAATATAGGAAGAATTTCAATGCAAGTTATTGAAATCGTAAAAATTATTACCTCCTTGTCAGCAAATAGCAATATTGTTAGTAAATTTAGTGCCATCAATGTAATTGGTCTATCATCGTGTCGAGCCTAAGGTCGTACCGGAATGATTCGTGGTTTAATTGAGCGAGGATCCCTGCAGGAAACCCACAGTGTCCACTTCACACATCCCGATGAAGTTCTTGGCTCC
>NW_028234431.1:34987570-34990070 GCF_977035675.1 Penaeus japonicus | reverse complement strand
TTTTAAAATTATATTTTATATTAATTTTATTTATATCATTTAATATTTATATAAAAAAATATAAAATTTTATTAAAATATTATATATTTATTATATATATAAATTGGGAAATAAAATAATAAAATATATAATAATATATATATAATAATTATAAAAATATAAATAAAAATTTTTAAATATATAATAATATAATTTTAAAATATATAAATTATTATTTTAATTTAAAATTATTATTATATATTATATATGTTTGAATATATAATTATATTATTATATATATATATAATAAATTTTAAAATATATAAAGATATAATATAAATTTATAAAATATATATAATAATAAGTATAAATACAATATTTATAAAAAATAATGAATAAAAAAATATATATATTTAATATATAATAAAGGATAAAATATATATTATATATATATTAATTTTTATTTATATATATAAAATATTTAAAATTTTTAAAATATTATATATAATATTTTTATATCTTTTAAAAAATAATATAAAAATATATATTAAATATATTAATATTAAATATATAATATAATTTAATTTATTTTATAAAATATTTATATTATAGATATTTATTTAAAAAATATTTATAAATATAAATTATAAAATATAAATAAAAAAATAATTTATATATATATAATTATATATATAAATATATATAAAATAAAAAAATATATAAAAAATTTTATATAATTAAAATTTTGGGCCCCTAAAAAATATTAAAATTAATATATATAAAATAATTAATAAATATATTTTAAAAATATATAAAAAAATTAAATAACATAATATTATATAATATATTAATATATTATATATATTAATAAAAACAAAATTATATATATATTTTAAAAAATTAAAATATCTTTAATTTAAAAATTATATATATAAATAAAAAATATATTTAATTATATAATTAAGTATTAAATAACTATATAAAAATAAAAAAATAAATATATTAAAATTATATATAAATAATTATATAAATATAAATTTTATTTTATATATATATACATATTTATTATTGAATATATTAACTACATATAAAATAATAATTTATAAGGATAATATATAGATAAAAATTAAATATTTATATCTATATATATATATATATATATATGCATAATATATTCATATATACCATTGCTATCATTCCTTTTGCTTTAATTAGATTATCATTAAATTACCATTATCAAAAGTAAAAAAACCGTGTGTCGCTTTAATAATGAAAATCCTTACTGATTTTGATATCGTATCAATATTATCTTTATCCTACAATCACCATCGTCATTAATAGATCATATCATATTATAATTCATTACCAATCATCTCATTATAACTAGATCATATACCAACATAACCTTTTATAAGAAAAGATAATGATTTTTACAATTCTGTCTCAGAATTATTACAATTTCTTTCCAAATGTAAAAGACATACGAGCAACCTGTTATTTCGAAATTGCTTCCATAACAACCATAATTATGGCGCTGCGAACATGCCATTGCACTTTGAATCATATTGCATCCCATTACGATGTGTAAGCATGTTTTATTTTTCTCTCTTCGTCTCTTACTATTTGTTTTTCATTTTCTCAATGGTCCGGTGAACACGCTTACCTTCCTTGGTTTTAACAAAGTTTGTTTCTTCTTTCTTTTATTCAGTAATATTATTATTAGTATTGTTTGTTGTTATCATTATTTGTTGTCTTATTATTATTTTCCATTTACGCCTTCCTTTATTCTCATTTGTGTTTTTTTCATCTTTTTCTTTACTTATTCCCATTGGTGTGTATGTGGTGGTCTGTTGTTTATGTTTTTTGTGTATGTGTTTTGTGTCTGTGTTTTCAGAATTACATTCCTTTCATTTTGAAAGCAGCCCATTAAACGTAATTAAGAAATGATTTGAAATCATAATCAAAGCAAGAGGATCCAAGCAATATAACTATAATATATAGATGATAAAGATAATCACTTCTAATACTTCTACAAATGATATATACTTTTTTTGGCAGCTTATCCTAGTGTTAAGTAATATCTGAATAACTCAACATCGATAATACACACACAATCTACCTGTGAGTGTTGTGTGTGGTGAATGGAGATCATACATTAATGTATAGATCTCTATATAACATCACAAATAATTTCATGAACTTCTGTATCTTCATCACAACACAAATACACACACAGATTATATATATATATATATATATATATATATGTATATATATATATAATATATATATATATATATGTGTGTGTGTTGTGTTGTGGGTGTGTGTGAGTGTGTGTGTGTGGTGTGTGTGTGTGTTGTGTGTGTGTGTGTGGTGTGTGTGTGTGTGTGTGTGTGTAGTTTATATGTATGTATTATTATATATATATATATATATATAAATCTAATATATATATATATATATAATAATATATATGTATATATATATATATTATATATATATTATATATATATATACATAT
>NW_028234431.1:34984138-34987470 GCF_977035675.1 Penaeus japonicus | reverse complement strand
TATATATATAAATATATAGAGTGGAGATATAGTCTATGTATTAGAGATATACATAATATATATATATATATATATAGTATATATATAATTATTATATATAATGATTTGACACAGCACCACACACAATCACAACACCACAACACACACACACAGTTAACACAAAAACGTATTTCTTCTTCCTTAGTCGGGTTCGCCGTGTGCAAGATTTTCCATAGCGCCATGCCCTTCCCGGTTTCTAGTCCAGTCCGTTCCTACCTCCGTTACTCACAGCATGCGTGCCCACGTCCTCCTTCACATGGTCGTCTCCAGCGTCGTTTCGGTCGCCCGTCGTTCCTTCTCACTCTCTCAATCAACATCCCTCCGCGTGACTTCCTTGCTTGGATGTTACGCATCTCGTGGCAAGGAAGATGTTTTTAACTTCCGCCGGATGCCTTCTCTCCTGCCTGCCGGCCAAGTACCTGAGTTTTGGGACCGACACTGGAGTGCTGCGGTATGTTGCTCTCCCAAAATGACTTGGATTGCTGTGTCCCCTGAATTCTTGACCAAGTATGCCTCACGGGAAATATACATCAGATATATATTATATATAAATATATATACATATATATATATATAAATAATATATAATAATTATGGAATATATTAGGACTATAGATATTAGTACAGTAATGAATAACATATATACATATTATATATATGTAATTATATATATATATATATATATATAGTATATAATATTATATATATATATAAACATATATTATACTATGTATATATACGTTATTCATTACTTCTATATCTTATATCTATATCTAATATCCATATTATATAATATATAAATATATATATATTAGTATTTTTATATAATATAATATATATATATATATATATATATATAATGAATCACAAAAAAACACAAACACAGCAATCGTGCACCATAACAATTATTAATTAAAACACTGCCACAAAATGAAAGAAAAAAACTCCTCGAACCGTTACGTCGGAACTTTTTTAATAGAAAGTTCCTCATTGAGGCGTAAGGTCCAATCCAAAAATGAGAATAATGTAAAGTAAATTTGACAGAGGTGAAGGAAATTATTATACAGAAAGATGACAAGCAGGAACAAGGCTGAATCAGGTCACTTGAAGGATGTTTAAGCGTCAATTAATCCTAAGGAATGCTTTTTCCTCCACTAAAAAGGAGGTAAGAAATCATCCCAACCCCCAAGTTGATCAGCATTCTAATCAAGTTTAGTCTAAAAAGATTCCACAATCTTTTAACACACTAACACACACATCACAACAACACACAACATCAACACACACACAGCAAACACCAAACACACACACACACACACACACATATATTTTCGCACCATATATATATATATATACTATATATATAAAATATAGTGTATAATATCATAGTATAATCTATATATAATTATATATATAATATTTTAATATAATAATATGTATATAGAATATATATATATAATATATATATGTATAATATATAAAGATATATATATATATATACACATATATATATATAGTATATATATAAAATATAGATATATATAATATAGAATAATTCATATAAATTCTATTAATTATGTATATATATAATATATTTGTATATATATATAATACATACAATATATATATAAATATAGTATATATATATATTAAAAATAAATCATATTAATATTGTCAGGGAATTGGCAGAGAGGGAAGGGAAGGAGAAAGGAGGTGGGATGTGGTAGAGGTAAAGGCGGATGAAGGAGGAAACAGAGAACTGGGAATAACAGAAGGGAAGTGAAGAGTGAGGGAATTGATGAGACAGTAGAGAAGAAGGAAAGAGAAAGAGGAAGAGGGCAGAAACACAAAAGGAGAAGACTCTAAAGGAGGGAACTCGGGACATAGGTGAAGGAGAAGGGAGAAAGAAGGCGGGAATTGAAAGAAAGGAAAGGAAAATGGAATCCAAGAGAGGAGGGAAAAGGGAAGGAAGACGAAGGAGAGAAGAAAGGAAAAGACGAAATAAGGCGAAGGGAGAGGAAGAAGGGAGGAGGGGCATGAGGAAAGGGGAGGAGGGGGGAGGGGACATGGAGGTGATGGTAGAAGACGATAAAAGGCACCGCTTGTCCGTAGACCTTAATTACCTTAACCCTCTCCACCCCCATCCTCTCTCCCCTACAACCCCTCCCCCCTCCCTCTCTCCCCCTACCACCCCTCCCCCCTCCCTCTCCTCCTACACCCTCCCACTCCTCTCCTCCTACACCCCTCCCACTCCTCCCCCTTGGGGGGCACACCTTCTCCCTCTATCCCCCTTGTGCACAACCCTCCCTCTCCCCTTTGCACACCCTCCCACTCTCCAACCCCTACAACACCCCGTCCCCTCTCTCCCACCAACAACCTCTCCCCACTCCCTCAAAAGGACCCTGGTCCCTCTCCCCCTACAACCCCCTATACTCTTCCTCCCTACACCCCCTCCACCTCTCCCCCACACAATACACCTCTCCCTCTCCCCCCCGCACCCCTTCCCTCTCCCCCTACGCCCCCTCCCCTCTCTTCCTTGCCCCTGCAACCCCCTTCCCTCTTCCCCCTACCACCTCCCCCACTCCCCCCTCTCGTCTCCGTCTCTCCCCCATACACCCCCTTCCTCTCCCCCTACAACACCCCCGCCACCTCGCCTCTCCCTCTCCAACCCCATTCCCTAATTCCCCCCTTTCTCTCTAGCACTGGAGTGTCGTCCCTTTCATCTTCCACCCAACACACCCCCTCCCTCTCCTTCGCGCCACCCCGACACAACGAATCTCTCCC
The DNA here is from genome assembly GCF_977035675.1 of Penaeus japonicus. NCBI lineage: Eukaryota > Metazoa > Arthropoda > Malacostraca > Decapoda > Penaeidae > Penaeus > Penaeus japonicus. Next base: position 34,984,647 of record NW_028234431.1, on the reverse strand, counting down.
TTCTACCCCCTACACCCCCCTCTTCCTCCTCCCCCCCCCCCCCCCCCCCCTCCCCCCCTCCCCCCCCCCCAAACCCCCCCCCCCCCCCCTCCACCCACCCCCCCCCCCCTCTCCCAGCCCCCCACCCCTCCCCCACCCCTCCACCCCACCCCTCCCCCCCCCACCCCCCCCCCCCCCCCCCACCCCCTCCCCACTACCCCCACTCCCTCTCCCCCCTCCCCCCCCCCCCACCCCCCCCACCCCCCCCTCCCCCTCCCCCCCCCCACCTCCCCCCCCTCCCCAACCCCCCCCCCGCCCCACCCCCCCCCCCCCCCCCCCCCACCCCCCTCCCCCACCCCCCCCTCCCCCCCCCCCCCCCCCCCCCCGCACCCCTCCCTCCCCCACCCTCCCCCCCCCCCTTTTCCCCTTTCCCCCCCCTTCCTCCCCCCCCCCCCCCCCCCCCCCCCCCCCCCTCCTCCCTCCCCCCCCCCCCCCCCCGCTCCACACCCCTCCCAACCCCCTCCCCCTCC
>NW_028234431.1:34951278-34966278 GCF_977035675.1 Penaeus japonicus | reverse complement strand
ACCGTTACAACTATTTAAGATGCTATTTCTAACACATCTAACACTATGAATATAATCCAGTAAGCAAATTTTTGTACAAAAAAATATTTGGTTACCAAATTTTGGCTCTCTTGGTAAATCCTGTCAGTGCTGTCACATCTTTGCCTCACTCACAACAGGTGACGTGTTTTTCCGTCATACATGATGCAGGAGCTCTGGCCTGACGACGGGCTTCATGACATTCGGGGATTTTGTTATCTTATTGCGCTATGAGTAATGAGTGAGTGATGATGACAATTGCAGTCATAATAATTATACCTGTCATAATATTAAGCAAAATGGGTTTCACCCAACATCCAAAACCTTTAACATAACGAAAATCAGCGCAATTAACTGTAATCCGTTTCATTATCAGAATGGCTTTAACGTGTATTTTAAGCATTTTTGGGTATTTTCAGGACCGTATATATTAGTCTTTTTTTTGTTGTTGTTATTGTTGCACCTTTTTCTCTTAATTGCTTTTTCCTTTGATATAACGAAAATCAGCGCATCTAACTTTAATCCATTTTATTATCAGAATGGCTCTAACGTGCATTTTAAGCATTTTTGGGTAATTTCAGGATCGTATATATTACTGTCATTTTTTTTTCACCTTTTTCTCTCAATTACTTTTTTCCTTTAATATAACGAAAATCAGCGCATTTAACTGTAATCCGTTTCATTATCAGAATGGCTCTAACGTGTATTTTAAGCATTTTTGGGTATTTTCACGATCGTATATATTAGGCATTTTTTCACCTTTTTTCTCTTAATTGCCTTTTCCTTTAATATAATGCAATCCGTTTCATTATCAGAATGGCTCTAACGTGTATTTCTCTCTTTTTTTTTTTTTTTTTTTTTTTTTTTTTTCTCTCAATTGCTTTTTCCTTTAATAAAACGTAAATCAGCGCATTTAACTGTAATCCGTTCCATTATCAGAATGGCTCTAACGTGTATTTTAGGCATTTTGGGGTATTTTCAGGATCGTATATATTCGTCATTTTTTTCATGTTTTTTCTCTTAATTGCTTTTTCCTTTAATATAATGAAAATCAGCGCATTTAACTGTAATCCGTTTCAGTATCAGAATGGCTCCAACGTGTAATTTAAGCATTTTTGGGTATTTTCAGGATCGTATATGTTCCTGTCATTTTATTTTTTTGTACCTTTTTTCTCTCAATTGCTTTTTCCTTTAATATAACGAAAATCAGCGCATTTAACTGTAATCGTTTTCATTATCAGAATGGCTTTAACGTGTATTTGGAGCATTTTTGGGTATTTTCAGAATCGTATATATTACTGTAGTTTTTTCGACCTTTTTTCTCTCAATTGCTTTTTCATTTAATATAGCGAAAATCAGCGCATTTAACTGTAATCCGTTTCATTATCAGAATGGCTCTAAAGTGTATTTTAAGGATTTTGGGGTATTTTCAGGATCTTATATATTACTGTCATTTATTTTTTTTTGTACCTTTTTCTCTCAAATGCCTATTCCTTTAATATAACGAAAATCAGCGCATTTAACTGTAATCCGTTTCATTATCAGAATGGCTCCAACGTGTATTTTAAGCATTTTGGGGTATTTTCAGGATCGTATATATTTGTCTTTTTTTTGCACCTTTTTTTCTCTCAAATGCCTATTCCTTTAATATAACGAAAATCAGCGCATTTAACTGTAATCCATTTCATTATCAGAATGGTTCTAACGTGTATTTTAAGCATTTTGGGGTATTTTCAGGATCGTATATATTACTGTTATTTATTATTTTTATTTTTTTTTTTGCACCTTTTTTTCTCTCAATTTCTTTTTCCTTTGATATAACGAAATTTTTCACATTTAACTGTAATCCGTTTCATTATCAGAATGGCTCTAACGTGTATTTTCATAATTTTGGGGCATTTTCAGGATCGTATATATTAGTCATTTTTTTCACTTTTTTTCTTAATTGCTTTTTCCTTTAATATAACGAAAATCAGCGCATTTAACTGCAATCCGTTTCATTATCTGAATGGCTCTAACGTGTATTTTAAGCATTTTTAGGTTACAATTAAATGCATTGATTTTCGTTATATTAAAGGAAAAAGCTATTGCGAGAAAAAAAGGTGCAAGAAAAAAAAAAAACAAAAAACAAAATGCAAGTAATATACACGATCATGAAAAAAAAAAATGCTTAGAATACATGTTAGAGCCATTCTGATAATGAAACGGATTACAGTTAAATTCGCTAATTTTCGTTATATGAAAGGAAAAGCAATTGCGAGAAAAAAGGTGCAAGAAAAAAAAGCTTAAAAAATGCTTAAAATACGGGTTAGAACCATTCTGATAATGAAACGGATTACAGTTAAATACACAGATTTTCGTTATATTAAAGAAAAAAGCAATTTAGTGAAAAAAACGTGCAAAAAAAAAGAAAATAAAAAGAGAGTAATATATACTATACTTAAAATACCCAAAAATGCTTAAAATACACGTTAGAGCCATTCTGATAATGAAACGGAATACAGTTAAATGCGTTGATTTTCGTTATATTAGAGGATAAAATAGTTAAGAAAAAGAAGGTGCAAAAAAAAAAAAAAAAAAAAAAAAATGCTTAAAATACACGTTAGAGCAATTCTGATAACGAAACGGATTATAGTTAAATGCATGTAATATATACGATCCTGAAAAAAGCCAAAAATGCTTAAAATACACGTTAGAAGTATTCTGATAATGAAACAGATTACAGTTAAATGCGCTGATTTTCGTTATATTAAAGGAAAAAGCAATTGCGAGAAAAAAGGTGCAAGAAAAAAAAATGCAAGTAATATATACGATCCCTAATACCGCAAAATGCTTAAAATATACGTTAGAGCCATTCTGATAATGAAAAAGAATACAGTTAAATGCGCTAATTTTCGTTATATTAAAGGAAAAAGTAATTGAGGAAAAAATGTGAAAAAAACAATGACAGTAATATATACGATCCTTAAAATACCCAAAAATGCTTAAAATACACGTTAGAGCCATTCTGATAATGAAACTGATTACAGTTAAATGCTCTGATTTTCGTCATATTAAAGGGAAAAGAAATTGCGAGAAAAAAGGTGCAAGAACAAAAAATGCAAGTAATATACACGATTCTGAAAAAAAAGCCAAAAAACCTTTGAATACACGTTAGAACCATTCTGATAATGAAAGGGATTACAGTGAAATGCTCTGATTTTCGTTATATTAAAGAAAAAAGCAATTGAGTGAAAAAGGTGCAAATAAAAAAAAAATGACAGTAATATATACGATCCTTAAAATACCCAAAAATGCTAAAAATACACGTTAGAGCCATTCTGCTAATGAAACGCAATACAGTTAAACGGATTACAGTTAAATGCGATGATTTTTGTTATATCAAAGGAAAAAGCAATTGCGAAAAAAAGGTGCAAGAAAAAAAAAAATGAAAGTAATATACACGATTAAAAAAAAAAAAAAAATGCTTAAATACACGTTAGAACCATTTTGATAATGAAACGGATTACAATTAAATGCGCTGATTTTCGTTATATTAAAGGAGAAAGCAATTGCGAAAAAAAGGTTCAAGAAAAAAAAATGCATGTAATGAATACGATCTTGAAAAAAAAAATGCTTAAATTACACGTTAGAACCATTCGGATAATAAAACAGATTACAGTTAAATGCGCTGATTTTCTTTATATTAAAGGAAAAAGAAGTTGCGAGAAAAAAAAAAAAAAAAAAAAAAAAAAAAAAAAAAAAAAAAAAAATATATATATATATATATATATATATATATATATATATATATATATATATATATATATATATTATATATATATATATATATGCATGTTATATACACGATTCTGAAAAAAGACAAAAATGCTTAAAATAAACGTTAGAACCATTTTGATAATGAAACGGATTACAGTCAAATGCGCTGATTTTCGTTCTTTTAAAGGAAAAAGCAACTGAGAAAAAAGGTGCAAGAAAATAAAGAATGCAAGATATATATCCGATCCTGAAAAAAAAACTTAAAATACACGTTAGAAGCATTCTGATAATGAAACGGATTACAGTTAAATGCGATGATGTTCGTTATATTAAAGGAAAAAGCAATTGCGAGAAGAAAAGGATGCAAAAAAAAAAAAGGTATGTAATATATAAGATCCTGAAAAAAGCCAAAAATGCTTAAAATACACGTTAGAACCATTCTGATAGTGAAACGGATTAGAGTTAAATGCGCTGATTTTCCTTATACTAAAGGAAAAAGTAACTGCGAGAAAAAAGGTGCAAGAAAAAAAAATGCAAGTAATATATACGATCCTTAAAAAAAAAAAATGCTTAAAATACACGTTAGAGCCATTCTGATAATGAAACGGATGACAGTTAAATGCGCTGATTTTCGTTCTTTTAAAGGAAAAAGCAATTGTGAAAAAAGGTGAAAGAAAAATAAATTCCAGTAATATACAAGATCTTGATAAAAAACAAAAAATGCTGAAAATATATGTTAGAACCATTTTGATAATGAAACGGATTACAGTTAAATGCATTGATTTTCGTTATATGAAAGGAAAAAGAAATTGCGAGAAAAAGGTGCAAGAAAAAAAAAATGCAAGTAATATAGACGATCCTTAAAAAAAAGCCAAAAATACTTAAAATACATGTTAGAGCCAATCTCGTAATGAAACGGATTACAGTTAAATGCGCTTTTTCGTTATTTTAAAGGAAAAGGCAATTGCGAGAAAAAAGTTGTAAGAAAAAAAAAAATGCAAGTAATATATACGATCCTCAAAAAAAACAAAAATGCTTAAAATACACGTTAGAGCCCTGCTGATAATGAAATGGATTACAGTTACATGCGATGATTTTCGTTATATTAAAGGAAAAAGGAATTGCAAGAAAAAACGTGCAAGAAAAAAATATGCAAGTAATATACACCATCCTGAAATAGGCCAAAAATGCTTAAAATACACATTAGAGCTTCTCTGATAATGAAACGGATTACAGTTAAATGCGCTGATTTTCGTCATATTAAAGGAATAAGCAATTCCTGAAAAATGCCAAAAATGCTTAAAATACACGTTAGAACCTTTCTGTTAATGAAACGGATTACAGTTAAATGCGCAAATTTTTGTTATTTTAAAGGAAAAGGTAATTGAGAAAAAAGGTGCAAGAAAAAAAAGTGCAAGTAATATACACGATCCTGAAAAAAAAGCCAAAAATGCTTAAAAAAACGGATTACCGTTAAATGCGCTGATTTTCGTTATATTAAAGGAGAAAGCAATTGCGAGAAAAAAGGTGCAAGAAAAAGAAATGCAAGTAATATATACGATCCTGAAAAAAAATGAAGATCATAATAAGACATAATCATAATCTTAGAACAAATATGAACGATAACAATTATTCAGATAACATTAAAAAGTAAAAAAAAACAAAACAATAATAATAATAATAAAATGAATAAATAAATATATATATATATATATATATATATATATACATATATATATATATATATATATATATATATATATATATATATATATATATGTATATATATATATATATATATATATATATAGGATAACGTTTTTTTAAGGATAAAATCTCAAAAATATTTGATAATTACTGTAATGATAATTAGGTTGTTAATGATGAGAAGAAAAACAGTTTTCATCAAGGTTAATAATGCGAAAACATGCGAAGAGATGCAAACATGAGCTCAATGCTTGTTTTAGCTAAAAGTGGGGAACATGTTAAAATACATGATTATTACAGGAACTGTCATTATGATAAATACATTATTAATGATGACAATAAAGAAAATTCTCATTAAATGAAGATAATGGTGGTAAAGAATAATACTATAAGAAAATATATAATAATTGTTGTAATAACAATAAGAATTAAAGAGAAGATGGAAAACTATATTGGGACTTTTTAAAGGAGAACTTGTTAAAATATTACTATTCACGATCATTATTATGATAATTAAATTATTAGTGACAATTTTCATAAAAATGTAGATAATAATAAACAACCCACAATAATCTCAGAAAAAATGATAATCATTATTTGATTAACATCGAATATCTATTTTTTAGCTTTATTTGGACTTGTTTTGGGGGAGAACATGTGTTAAATATTGATATTTATTGGTAATGAAGTGAAACGGAATTCTGATACGAAAATTATGTTTAAAAAAATGAAATAATAGTAATTAAAGTAACAACAAAAAGAAAACAAGTGGAGATGAAAAAAGGGGCAAAACACTTGTTTTTAGCTATATGTGGAGAATTCAGTTCAGTTCAGAAAGATTTGCGAAGACGTCGCTTCGCCTGGGCTATATGCACGAGGCGGCCCGGCCTCTGTCAGCTATAAGTGCTGACTCATCTGATCATCATAACTGAATGCTTACCGTGGCGGTTGGATTGCCTGTAGGCGCTCCAGTTGCCAGGAGGCAGTTCAGTTCAGTTCAGAGAGATTCGCGAAGACGTCGCTTCGCCCGGGCTATATGGACGAGGCGGCCCGGCCTCTGCCAGCTATAAGTCCTGACTGATCTGATCATCATAACTGAATGTTTACCGTGGCGGTTGGATTGCCTGTAGGCGCTCCAGTTGCCAGTGGGCAAGCGACATGCATAGCTGTCTAACCAGCCCAGCGGCTGTCGTTTCTGGGCCTTGCCTGAGGAAGCGAGTGTGCTCGCACTCCATCAGGTAGTGCTCTAATTTGGCGTCCGGCGCGCCACAATGATCACAACGTCGCTCATCATGCCCAGTGGTGGGTACGACTTGCCACGCACAAGGATAGCCTATTCTCAGTCTATGAAGGCTGACTTCAGCACACCTTGATATTCTGGGAGAGAGTATCAGCGACACATAGCCTGTGGCGTCTGAGTACCAGCTGGCCGAGGGGGAGGTTCTCGCTTCCTTTCTATGTCGCTGCAGGACACCGACCTGCCCTGCCGCTTTATGCCTTAGCAGTTCCCGGCTAGGATGCACCACAAGATCACTGATGGATTTCTTCCTGTCTTCCCCTGCCAACCTGTCGACTAAGTCGTTCCCTTTGATACCAACATGGCTCGGAATCCAATTGATGAGGATGCGTCTACCCTGATCCAGGATTCTCTGAGCAATGGTGAGAATCGTGGTTAGAAGATAAACGTTAACAAGGGGCGTGCTTTGTTGTAGGCTGTCAATGGCGGGCCTAGAATCTGTATGTATGACAACATGCCCGTCCGTCTGGGCTGCATGGCCTAGGGCTTCCATAATAGCGACTGCCTCTGCCTGGAGCGAGGAGGCATTGTCAGATACCCGCATGGCTGTCGTTATACCCCTTGCTGCAAAACCGGTCTACAGAACCATCCGTGAAATAGGTTTTACTACCCGGCGGGGTGATTGCTGCGATATTCCTTTCCGCCTCATCCCTTAACAGAGGAGGTGAGTACTGTGTTTTTCCCCTTGACAAGCTCATGACAGAAAACTCAATCAAGGATCGTGCCCGCGGCGGGGCTGTGACATAGGGTGGGGGAGGTCCATGCCCTTAACCAGTAGTGTCTCCTTGAGCTCAAAGCGTATCAGCACCCTGGCTGTGTGCTACAGCCAGGTGTTGTTAGCAAAGAATTCGTGGTTCTGTGCAAGCCGACATTGCACTTTCTGTCTTAGTTGCTAGCCCAGCGGGGACTGTAAAACTTTGACAAAGAACTGGGCCGCCATCTGATTGATCCGGGTGTCCAGGGGGAAAAGTTTGGCCTCCAAGAGGAGGTAGGTGACCTTGGTCCACCCAGGGGCACTCAGAATGATCCTGGCAGCCTCGTTTTGCATGAGGTTAAGCTTTTTCCTGAGTCCAGGCTTGTCCGTAATCAGGGCAACGGAGGCGTATTCAACAATGGGACGGACAACGCGCACAGAAGGATCTTAATATACGGTGCCCAGCCCCTGACAGAGCTCTCATGACAGAGAGTCTTACCTTGGTCCGGTCTAGGAGATATTTGATATCAGAGAGGAAGGTGAGGTGACGTAATAACGAACATGATAAACACACAACATACGCACGCAAGCGCACGCAGACGCATACGGACACAGACACACACACACACACATGCACAGTACATGCGAATATGTTTTTTTTTTTCCAATTATAATTGCTTTCGCCTTATTACCTTCATTTTTATGAGAATTGTCTTCATTTTCATGACTATCGACGTAATTGTCATTATAACAATCATTGCAGTAATTTTGGACACATTCTATGCAAAAAGTCCAAATATAGCTAAAAACAAGCGTTTTGCTCATCTTTGCATCTTTTCAGCTGTTTATGTTTCTTTGAATGCTATTATATTATATATTTACATACATACATATATGTATGTATGTTTTAATGTATATATATATATATATATATATATATATATATATATATATATATATACATATATACATATATACACACACACACACACACACGTGTGTGTGTGTGTGTGTGTGTGTGTGTGTGTGTGTGTGTGTGTGTGTGTGTGTGTGTGTGTGTGTGTGTGTGTGTGTGTGTGTGTGTGTGTGTGTGTGTGTGTGTGTGTGTGTGTGTGTGTGTGTGTGCGTGCGTGCGTGCGTGTGTGTGTGTGTATGTATGTGTGTGCATACATATATATATATATATATATATATATATATATATATATATATATATGTATATGTATGTATATATATGTATATATATGTACATGTATATATATATATATATACATATATGTGTATATATATACATATATATATGTATATATACATACATATATATATACATATATATATATATATATATATATATATATATATATATTTATATATATATATATATATATATATATATATATATATATATATATAATGTATATTCGTACTTAGCCATATTGGTGAAACCTGAATACGCTTTAGAAGACAATTGTGATACTGTATTATCTGCTGGCAAGGAAGCAGTTGTTGTCTTTGAAAATAAAGAGAGACAGGTAATGTAATCCATGCTGTTACTTTTCTGTGGCTTGATAACACTATAACATATCTCAATACTTGAGGAAATCGATGGTAAGAGTTGAAATTGAGACATTTCAACGTTAGTGGTTTATCACAATGTCTATTCCTATTCGACCGGCAGCCGGTCGGATTACTTCTGACATAATACCTCTTTAGGATGAGAGATTCCTCTCATTTTCTGCAGCTCATATATAGTAGAGACACCACAATCCCCACATCCCGTGTTTATATAGTAGGGTAGGGGGAGCCGGGCAGGGAATAGATCAGGTTCTTCAGACGTCATCCAGCACGGATGACCAGTCAGTTGATATCGTTTTGTTACCTGATGTATGCTCACTAAAGAGCGAGCCATCTATCAGGAATAGGATTTTTATTTCTTCTAGTGACGATAGCCAGTGAGCGCTACCCTTAGATCCCCTCAGATCGACTTCCCAGTCATAGTGCTTTCATGCTCCTTATTGCTTGTGAATCCCTGAGTTTAAATCTTTCAAGAGACCCGTCGTGATGATGGTACTGTATCCTGTTTGGGATATACCTTGGCGACAGGGGATGCACACAGACAATTTATTCAAAAGGTTTATTGCTAAATAATGAGATAGTCTAAGCTCTATGTATGGAAACCAAAACAGAAACTCAGTAACATGAAGGCTATAAGAAAAGGGGGTCCAACAGGTGCAACCCCCCCATAGCTAAGGCTTAACTTTAAAATAGGATACAGTTAGGTTGGTTATCGGGTTAAGATTTTGTAGACTAAAATACGCCGAAGACAGTGCGTGCAGACATTCCGCCCAAAATCGCTTCATGTCATTGTGTAGGTGTGGAGGCCATTGCAATTATTATGAATGCAGTACACTATGCAGGTGAGTAAATCATAAAGAAACATGTCTTTTACAATTTTAATTTACAGTGGACTAAGGCACATTAGTATCTTATATCATTGCAGTTTATTTATATACCAACCTGCAGTCTCCCTGATATAGTCCGTTCCCTCCCCTACTATTGGGGTCCCAGATTGTGGGTTATAAGGGGGAAGGAATCGTGGATTATATCTACTGTATACGAGTAGCAGAGGGTAAAAGGAATCCGCCGATACCACCTTCTCAACAAAACATGTTTTGGAAATTTACATGTAATCAGTACAGATTCAATAAAATAAGATTTTTAGCCCTTGTCACCATTCAAATGAGAAAAAAAAAAATGGAGTTATTTAGTGAGTGAATCAGTTTTCATACATATTCATTATCATACTTGTATATGAAATATAAAATTAAATAGAAAATTTATATATTTAATCTATCTAGTTCTTGGAAAGTTCAGTTGTTAAAATAATGTTTTTTTATCATCACATTGAAGGAAAGAGGGATTTTTTTTCCACAGTAGGATAAATATGGTAATATTGCCTTAAATACTCACAGACTTTCTCTTTTATTTATATCATATGCATTTCAGAAGTTTTTGCAAGGAAACTGAAATCAAATTTGAAATCAACCAAGTGCTTGGTTATAATTTTTACCAACTTATGTACATTCCTCAGCATCTTTTATATAATGCAAGGTAAGGCTGATTTTTTTTTTTTATATAGATTTTATGTATATTAATGATATGCATTTTTTACTGATGAAGAGGAGACTGTTTCTATTACATTCAAAATGATAGTGGTCAGGATGTGTCCACTCCACAATTTTTGTATGTTTGACAATAAATTACCAAGGTGTTCAACACACATACATGCACAGAATGAGCCATGTATAAAGTATTTTATTTCTTTGTGTAATTTATGTTCAGTTTTTTTTTTTTTTTAGGTGTAGAATAATGTCTGAAATTCCTTTTTTCCTTCTCGTTTTATAAATATACTGTATTTATTGAAGGCTGGCTAATATTATAGTATAATCGAGTTTCATGACATATCTCATAAACAAGTTTTGGCCTGACAGTGGATTTTGAGACATATGACTATAGTCATCATGGCATATTTGCGTTGGGGGAAAGAGGATCACTTTGTTTTTTATTATACAATGAGTAATAACTATTTAATGACTGATGATGCAAATTGCAATTATAATTATCCTCAGAGAGCGATGACATACCAGAGATGAAGGATATGCAGGAGAATGAGAAGAGAAAAAAGATTTGGACCATGTCCAGCATTTATAATATGCCTTTGTGCAGGCATGGCTGCCTTGCACTGTGGCACTCACAGTCATAAGCACAAGTCTCCCTCCTCTTCCCCATCTCTTCCTGTAATCTTCTTTGTAGATGGTTATTTCTTTCTTATTTGTTTATGAAAGCACACAATTAGGATGAAAATAAAGTTGCTTTTTGTCTTGCCATAAAACAGCAATACTACCATACTGAGTATATTACAATTTTAGTCTGTCATATATACATAAAAGTCCCACAGGACAGTAAAACAGAACACAAAAATGGTTTTGTTATTATAAGGATGGACAAAGAGGGCACAAAAGATTGTGTCAAGTAAAGTGACATTACTCTGAAATAATCTGAGTTGCACCATAGGTAGCACTAGTTCCTGTCCTAGGGACCAGGAAAGCAAATCTATTTCCATCTTCAATGATTTAAGCTCCAAGACTGATATTACTAAACATCAAATTTCAGACTGTAAGATCCAGGATGGGGGAGGGGATGCTATCACTCTCATGGAACAACCACAGCTCTACTTTTTGCCACATGTTATCTTCTTTACGGGAAAAGGTAAGTCAAATTACTTTTATTTTTCAGACGTATTAAGATATTTGGATATAATAGTATTAACATGTAAAATGTATTTGCCAGTAAGAATTTGAAGATATACATTCATATGCAAGGGATCATTGTTGTTTCTGATGCCATGCATTCTATTTATTAGGGTAATTATTTGTTAAAGGATGAATATTAATAAAAGTAGGATTGTATTCAGGGGTCTCTTAAGTTTAATCTAGAAGTCAAATGCGAGTCTAGAGAGAAGAAGGTCTAAAATGTTAGGCATTGAAGCAATGCATCAACATTATCTTCTCATAGTAACTGTGTAGAGACTTTTAGAAATGTATATTAAGTAACATACAGTATTGGAATTGATGTTATTGAATCTTGCAAAACTAAAAAGATACTACAATGCAAATGAAGAAATTAAATATTTTTTCTTGTTTTTGCAGCTGAAAATTTTCTAGTTTCAGTATGATTTATAATAATTGTTTTTACAATGCTGTTCTCATTTCAGAAAACAGGTCAGTAAACTAAAACTATATAACTCCATTATTTGCAACCATGAGTGCCACATGTATCACATTTCAAGGCTTTATTTTTGGTGTTCAGTATTTACATTATAAGAAGGGAAATATTATTACTGTTGCACTTTAATTTTATCTGTTTTTTAACAATTTAATTCAGTTTTTTACTTTGATTTTCTTCTTATTTCAGGAAAGATATACAGATGTTACTGTGACCTGTGAAGGAAAGTTTTACCCAGTGCATAAGCTTGTTCTCTCAACATGTAGTGATTATTTTCTAAAAATGTTTGAACGAACACCTTGCAAACATCCAATTATTGTGCTGAAGGACATTCATTGTAAGGATATTGAAGCTCTCCTCAGTTATATGTATGATGGGGTTGTGAGTGTGGCACAAAATGATCTCTCACAGCTTATCAAAGCTGCAGAATTATTACAAATAAAAGGCCTAGCAGTGCCTGATGAACCTCCTTCCTCAAGCAGAAAAATTCAAAACTCAAAGGATTCAACAGATGGTAGAACGAGCCCACATCCAAAACGCCATAAAAGAGATCAAGGAAGCAATCATGCCCTAAGGGAGACACAAATTGGCAGGATGTTGCAATCCTCTCCGAGGCCCCCATTTCATCAAGAGAATGACCAGACACAAGATGCCTCTCTTTCCCCAAGATTACCAAAGAGATCAGAGCAAGGAGGAAATATAGATGATCCCATAGCAGATGAAGGGCATGAATATCAAGTATGCCAAAGACAAGAACGAGTTAACGATATGTATCAGAACCAAGAGATCGATCTTCATGGTAACCAAGTGACAGAGCATCAGCACATCACAAAAGATTCCCCCAGTTCAGATGCTGAAGTGAGTTGATTTATTGCATACTGTAAAGTATATAGAGACCAATGTATTTCAGTTTCATTTTACCAGCAGTCAATTTTATCAAAGAATTTGATCTTATACTCTCACAACAATCAGTTGATTTCTGTGTAAGAATTTCTATGTCAGTATATCTTATTGATGCATTTGATTGTTAGGGAAACAAAAAAATATATTCCTGAATGGCAAAAAAACACTCTTACTATATTAATAATATGGCAGTAAAACCCTATATACACAAAACAGATTTATTGGAAATTGAGACAACTGTTTCGAAAGGTACAGGTAATTGGAAGTAAAGGTGAGCAGAACAGAGACAGGTCAGGTCAGGTCAGGTCAGGTCAGGTCAGGTCACAGGGTCAGCTGGTCTGTGAGAAGAGTGGTTGGCGTAAGGCAAGAGTCATGGAATATGGGTAGTAAGAAGGCTGTCTCAGGAGAAAAAAAAACACTATTAAGGTTGAAATTGGGCAGCCTGTTAATGAGGGAGGATTCTACTTGTCAGTGGGTGTGGATATTGGTGGAATGTTAGGAACTGACCAATCCATGTGGTGGTCCATGTCCCATTGATGGCAGAAGAGAGCGTTTTTAGTGTGTCCCCTGGATATAGTCTACTTGTGTTGGGAGACACATTTGGTGAAACAGGTGCTGGTCTCACTGATAATCTATTTTGTGTATAGAGTGTCTTTTTGCCAAATATATTCCTACTAAAAGTGTAAACATTTTTTGAGGCGTTTATATTTTTTTTTGTTTGCTATTTCAGATAATGGTAGATGAGACTTTGGTAAAGGAAGAAATTTTGGATAGTGGCAATGAGGGTAATATTTCAGACCCAGCTCTTGACTACAGTTCATTAGGCCCAGATTTAGGCCAAGATAGTGGAGGAGGATTGGAGGATAATATGAATCTGGATTTAACAGCAACTTTTGACCAATCTGATGGACTCTCCTATGATTCTCAAGCAGGACCTTCAGGATTGCAAGGGGTGAGTTTTCAGGTTCATTTAACCCATTGCTTATGGGTGTTATGACATACATGACACAGGAGCTCTGGCCTGGTGACAAGCATCATGACGTAGGTAACATATGGGGATTTTGGATCACTGTGTTATTTTAATGTGCTATGAGTAATGAGTGAGTGATGATGACAATTGCAGTCATAATTACTATAATTGCCATAATATTAAGCAAAATAGGTTTCACCTAACATCCAAAACCTAGATGGCACCACTTTCTTCTAGCACCAGCAAAAGAGAGAGCCTTGAATGGCACACAACAAGTTGCCAACCTCTTGCTCTAAAGTACTGCAGATTAACCCATTGGTCGTGCTATTAAAAAAGGTCTGTGCAATAGGATGGCTGTTTTACATGTCTGGCATGGTGCCATCCGCATCTATGACTGACTCTGCCTTTGCAGCAAATCATGCCATCTGCTGCTAATGGGTTAACTCACTCACGACGGGGGCATTCCAGCCTTGAATGTCACAATGCCGGGGCTTTCGAGTGCTTAGGCCTAAATCAATTAAATGGCTGGCACAATATTGTGCTGCCCGGCCACTGGGCTTTTGAATGAGCGGTACAGTATTGTACCACCCGTCCAGAGAGGGTTAAGGATGTGCTGGTAGAACAAGAAGAGGAAGGTGACTCAAACATTGCACAATGTCTACAATGTGCCCTTGTGCCAGTAGGGATGCCTTTTACAGTGGCATTCACAGTCATAAGCACAGGCTTAATTCCTCTTCCCTACCTCTTCATGTTATCTTTATTGTAGATGGCTATGTGTTTTGTTTTCATTCATGGCAGTCCAAAAAATATGAAAAAATAAAGTTGCTTTTTGTCTTCCCATTAACCCATTGCGTACGGGTGTCATGA
>NW_028234431.1:34938778-34943778 GCF_977035675.1 Penaeus japonicus | reverse complement strand
GACATGGTTAAACATGAATAGATACGACATCAACAAGCCACCTCGGTGCCCCCTGTACAGCTCAGAATATTCAGGTTGAAAGGATTAGATATCGGGTTACATGTCACATGCTTATGGAAATTCTTGTCAGCAAGGATTGCAACCGCCCACCTGTGCAAGAAAGATGGCCGCTTATCACAGTTTAGGTGAAATATGTGAGGCTTAGAGTTTATGCACACAATATACATGTTTTGAAGAGAAAATCTGGCTCACAAAAATCGAAAGAAAAATTAAAGAATATGAGTGCATCCAATAATTATGTTGATTGTTCCAACAAAATTGTTGAGTGTTGAGAGGACTAATTTTACAAAAAATCAACATCTGTGCTAACGGTATAACATTGATGAAAAATCATTAAAAACATTCTAATTTATGTTCTACTGATTAACTACAATACCAGATAAAGAGCTATAGTTCAATAGTTTCTTATGATTTTCTTTTTTTTAGGGTGTGCAAACTTAAACACCTTAATGAAATATATAATATTATATATATATAATTAATATATATATATATATGATATATATATATATATAATATATAGTATTATAATCATATATATATATATATACTTATCATATTTATATATAATTTACTATATTTAAATACTATTAGTATATTATTTATAATGTATTAATTTATATGTATATGTTTATATGTATATTGTATTATAATGTATCATTATTTTCTCATGTATATATTTATATATATATTTCATATCATATGTATAATATGTATATAAACTATATTCATCAATAATATATATATTAATACGCTATTTATATATTTATATATTTAATTAATCATCTATAATTTATTTTTATATAATATATATATATTTAGATTATATATATATATAATATAGATAAAACACCCTCAAATATTAATATATTATTATATATATATATATATATATATATATATATATATATATATATTATATTTATATATATAGCTAGATTATTGCTTAATATATCATCTATATATATTTATATATATATATATATATATAATATTATAATTTTATATATATTATAATATATTAATATATATATTTTATATATATATTTATATCTATATAATTATTAATATATATATATAAAGCTCTATTATATACTTATATATAACTATATTATATATATACTATTTCTTTATATATAAGTATAATATATATATTATATATAGTGAGAGAGAGAGAGAAGAGGAGAGAGAGAGTGAGAGAAGACGAGGAAGAGAGAGGGAGGGGGGAGAGAGAGAGGAGAGAGAGAATGAGGAGAGAGAGATAAATATATATATGTATTATCTATCTACATCTATCTATATGTATATATATATTATATATATATATTTTTTATTAATATATTATATATATATATATATATATATATATGAATGTATGTATGATGTATATTAACCCTTTCCAGCGAAAAACCCTATGCCAGGGACCCTTGCAGTATAGCATTGGAAATGTCACACTGGCATATGACGGGTTTGTGACGCCGTCGTTATAGGTGTTTTAATATATATATTTATATATTTATTTATATATATATATATATATATATATAATATATTATAATATTATTTATATATAATATATATATATATATTTATATATAGATATATATATTATAGTATTATATATATATATATATAATATTATATAATAATATATATATATATATATAATTTATATATTATATATATATATTTATTATATATATATATATCGATATATATATATATTATAATAATTATATATATCATTTATACATATTTAATAAATATATATTATTAAATATATTTTTATATAATTAAATATAAATATTAAAATATTATATGTTTTATATATTAAAATTAATATATATATATATATAAATTATATATTATATATAGATATATAAATGTAAATATGTTTATATAAAATATTTTTATATATATAATATCTTATATATATATATATATATTATATATATATATATATAATATATATATATATTTTATATATATATATGTATATATATTATATATATATATATATATATATATATCTATATATATGTGTATATTATATATTATATCTATATATATTTACTATATATCTCTATATTATATATATATATATATATAGATATATATATATATAATATATATTATCTATATAATATATATATTATATATATTATATATATATATATGATATATATTATGTATACATATATATATATATATATATTATGTATACATATATCTATATATATATATATCTATATAATATATATATATATATATATATATATATATTATATTATATATATATTAAGAATACATATATATAGAAGTAGATATATATTCATATCTATTATATTTATCTCTCTCTCCCTCTCTCTCTCTCTCTCTTTACCCTCTTCTCTCTCTCTCTCTCTCTATCCTCTTCTCTCTCTCTCTCTCTTCTCTGTCTATATTATCTATATATCTATATAATATAAAATATATTATATATATATATATACTATATAAATATTATTATATATACCCACACTGAATACGTTATGAATATATATATATAATATATTTAGTCTATATATATATATAATATATATATATATATAAATAATATATTATAAAAGATTGATAAATATAATATATACATATATATATGATATTATGATATATATAGAAATATATATATAGATAAATTAAAATATATATATATAATATATTTTATGTATATGAATATATATATATATATATATATATTTATTTTATATTATATATATATATATATATAGATTTATATATATATATTTATGAATATATATATTTAGTATTCATATAAATATATATATTTAATTATATATTTAATATATATATATATGTATATATATTATTTATATATGTATATATTTATATGTATGTATATTAATATATGTGATATATATATATATATATCATTATATATATATAAAAAAATATATATATATATATATATAAATATATATATATAAATAAAGAAATATATATATTAATAATATATATTTATATATATAAAAATATAAAAATATATATATAAATAAAAATAAAAATATATATAAAAGAATTTAAAAATATATATACAAATATAAATTATATAAATATATGAAATATATATATATATATATATATATATATATAAATATCATATATATATATAATATATATATATTATATGTATTTTATATAAATATGTAATATATATAAATATATATATATGATTATATACTGTATACTATAAGATATTTATATAAATATATATAATATATATTTATATAAATTATATATAATTTTATATATATTTATATAATATTTATATATTGTATTATATTATAATATATATTATATATACTATATTATATTATGATTTTATATATATATATATGTATATATACACACACATATTATTATATATATATCTATCTATATATATATATTTATATATTTATATAAATTTATACATATGTATATGTATATATAGATTATTTATATACATATGTATATGTATATATATGTATATGTATACATTGTATAAATATATATATGTATACTAAATATATGTATATGTTATATATATATGTATATTATATATATGTTCTATGTATTATGTATTATATATATTTATATATATATATTATATATAATGTATGTTATGTATATTTATTATTAGAGAGAGTGAGAGAGAAAGAAAGAAAGCAAGGAAAGAACGGAAAGAGGAAAGAAGAAAGGAAAAGAAAGAAGGAAAGAAAGCAAAGAATGAAAGAGAAGGAAGGAAAGAAAGCAAAGAATGAAAAGAAAGAAAGAAAAGAAAGAAAAGGAAAGAAAGAAAGATAGAGAATATATATTTTGAGAGAATCATAAACATTCACCTTTCATAAGTCCTGAAGAGAATACCTTTCTCAAAGTAAATTGATTATATTGTTATCTCCAATATAGGGACGCACTAACCACGGATTCATTTACTCCATCGTTGTTTTGCCATTGGCTTATATGTAATTCCTGCATCATACTTCCTTTAAGTTGTATTATGGCGTATCTAATGACAATATATTTGTCCGTACTTATTGTATATAGTTTTAGATTTTATACGAAAAAATGAAACTTTGAATTGTGTATTTAAGAATATTTAGATTAACATAGTGAGGAATTATTATTGTTTTTATTTATTTGGAGTTTAGTTTAGCTATGAGCATTAAATTCTATTGTATATCATTCTATTCGATCTACATGAAAACAAATTGAATAAGAAAATAAATATGAATTTTTGACAAGGGCGGAAACAAGACTTAGGCAGCGATAGGATAGGCCTACAAGTCGCAGTTTGAAATCCACTGTATAGAATATTTGTATGTGTGAGTGGGTGTGTGTGTGTGTGTGTGTGTGTGTGTGTGTGTGTGTGTGTGTGTGTGTGTGTGTGTGTGTGTGTGTGTGTGTGTGTGTGTGTGTGTGTTTGAGTGAGTGTAAGAGGATTAGAGATATCATACAGTGTCTAAGTCAACTCGGAGTCGTCACTTTGGCGAAAGTACTGTTGCTTGTCGAAGCGTTATTCTTTGTCAAACAATAACGTTAAGGTGTCAACCCTTGCCGTGTCATCACAGTTTGCCTTTATTCCACTGGCAAGTCTATGTTGCTCATCTAAGAATTCTTGTACTTCCCTGCAGCACAAACAAATCCTTAGGAATGTGTCGTCAAATATATATGACAACGGGAAGTCTAACAGAGATAACCTAATCATTGACAAACTCAATGATATGGGAGATTACAAGTGACTATCAAAACTATACCCAACAAAAAACGTCCTTTTTCTAGACTCACTCAATGAGCACATGATAGCATCTTTTAAATGAAAATGCTTTGACAGACATAAGACCTTACTAAATCACAAGTCCTTGTACTGAACTTAATAGGCTGACCAATAACCTCTGTTT
>NW_028234431.1:34933026-34935526 GCF_977035675.1 Penaeus japonicus | reverse complement strand
TGCTTGTTTATCTTTCATCCAGAATGTCCTTCGTTCAATCGTGGAAAGTTCCTCAAACGCCATTTGAATTAATTTCCAATTTCTTCTCTTACGAGGCATTTTGTCAAAGACCTTCTTGAAACCCAATCTACAATCTACTCAGTATCGTTGTATCTCAATATACTGATGACCTGTCCTCCACTCTAGATGCAAATTGCTTGTCTAACATCACGATGTGTTTCTCAAGTGGCAGAACCTGTTGTTTTCTTAACTTTTCTAACCATTCTAACAATGTAGTTGGTAATGATACGGGTTTCATAATTCAGAGGGGTATTGTTGATCTTTGTACAGGACCGGAGATGTTTACCAATTTCAATGTTTTTTGGTGGATTTTCTTTTCTCGGTGGATTTTGAAATGTTGGTAGTAATGCTTGACTGAGAAATGTTAAAAAAAGAAATGTTAAACCCATTGACCTGATATTCAGAATTATGACACACAGACACACACACACAATTATATGAGTGTGTGTGAGTGTGAGTGTGTGTGAGTGTGAGTGTGTGTGAGTGTGAGTGTGTGTGTGTGTGTATGTGTGTGTGTGTGTGTGTGTGTGTGTGTGTACCTGTACGTACATCCAATAACACATAGTAACAATTACTTTCCTTTTATAAAAGAGTGTATGAGACTGACACTCCCTTATATTCTTCATTTATTCAATCATATACCAACTGATCAAGAAAATTTATTGCAATTAATATACTGTAGGTTTATCATTCAGTTGAATAAAGAGCTGAATGACATGGCTGTCACGCACCTTCGCCGTCTGAAATACAGGAGAGTGTTTGCACGGTGCAAATAACGGACGGTGGGTTTCGCTCTTGCTTTTACAATTTCCGATGATCCTCCTGTTTGATTCCCGTTGCTAATTGTGCAATTGATCAAGCAATATCATGTTAGTGACATTAATGTAATTTCTCCTCTGCTTTTTTTTTGTCAATCTATCTCGTTTCTCTGAGTCATGTCTTTTCCAAGCCTTTTAGCAAAGCCTTCGTGATGTGTTTCTCAAAATGTTCTTTATTTATTTATTTTTTCTTTCTTTCTCTTAGGAGGTAATATAATTTGAATAATAAATAATGATAATGAGAAAAAAAAATGCTAGGGAGAATTTATTTTCATGAGGCAATGAAAATGCCATCAAGTGCCATCTCATGTAGGATATATAGCCATTAAAACGATATTGGATATGGAAGAGGAAAAAAAGTTTTTGAATTTATTAAAGTAAATGTGCAGTGTATATATATATATATATTATATATATATATATATATTATATATATATATATATATATATATATATATAAGTATGCATACATATGTAAACATATACATATATACAAATATATACACATACATACATATCTATCTATCTATCTATACACATACACATACATATATATGCATGTATATATATATGCATATATATATATATATATATATTATATATATATATATATATATATTTATATATATATATATATATTATTCTTGCATGTTTCCAGTTATTATTATAAAGTTCTGGAACAAGCTGCCAAATTATATAATCCGGTTGAAATGGAGACTTTTTTTATTCTATTTTATTTCACTCTGACGGCCCAATCCTGAATTTGTCAGATTTTTTTTTTTTTTTTTTAACCTTTTAACGTACACTAGATTGTTCTTATCAGTAAACTTTTCCTGTATCTATCCTTTTCTCAGATGCCAATTTTTTTCCTCAGTACTTTTTAACAGTGTTTTACTCTTGTTACACCGTATTTTTGCTTATATTATGACAATAATAATGATAATAATAATAATGAAAATAATAATGATAATGATAAATAAATAATAATAAAGCTCAACAAAACACATTTTTGACAAAAGAAAAATTATATGCTGTTTAACGCTA
This sequence comes from Penaeus japonicus, assembly GCF_977035675.1. NCBI lineage: Eukaryota > Metazoa > Arthropoda > Malacostraca > Decapoda > Penaeidae > Penaeus > Penaeus japonicus. Next base: position 34,933,604 of record NW_028234431.1, on the reverse strand, counting down.
CAAAAGTTCAGGCCGATGAGATGCAATCTAAATTGTGCAACATCCTGAGGACCACATGTTGCATACAGAAAATACAAGAGGAAGTTGGATAAAAAAAAAATAAAACGTAGCCTCTTAGTTGTAGGAAAAAATATGAGGAAGGACCAAGAGTTTTTAAAAAGTTTGTCGAGAAATTATGTGAATTTGAGTGAGTGCATGAAGGGAACTTGTATTGTTTGGTTGTTTGACTGTTTGATTGCTTCCTGTTTATCTGTTTGATAACTCGTTGGGTTAGTTGATAGCAATTAGATATACTCATTCGTAGATTATTTTTCAGTTCTGAATCAAAGAAACGGATAAGTATATGTCTATATTTTTATCTTTTATAAATGAACTTTCTTGAGTAATTGATATACCTATGAAGCAGTAAAAAACATAAGGGAGTGTCAGTCTCATATAAACACACACACAAACACACACACACACACACACACACACACAGACACACACACACACACAAATACGTTACTATTTCTTCTTAGATTTCACTTTATTTTTATCTTTTCCCTGTTAGGTTGAACGCGGTTGCCGGCGGCTTA
>NW_028234431.1:34893026-34895526 GCF_977035675.1 Penaeus japonicus | reverse complement strand
CTATTATGTTCTGTGGTTTGTTTATTTGGTTATTGATTTCTTTTTAGACTTTTAGATTATGTGTAGAACATACATATATATATAATATATATATATATATATATAGTTATATATTATAATAAGATATTATATATATGTATTATATAATGATATAATATATTATAAATTATATATATATATAATATATGTATGTATATATTAATATATACATATATATCATAGAGATATATTATAGAACTATATATAGATAGATATATATATATAGTTATATATGTATACAATATTAATATACACTTATTGAAAATATTGTTTAAATTATATAGACACGTATTTGTTTATTCGGGAGTTAGCTTGGTGCCATTAGAAAGGCAAAACAGACAGAATAGACAACATATCAGATGACATTATTGGGTTGTAATGTTTCCGGGGGGGGGGGGGTTTCCATGTTCGGGGGGGTAACTCTTAAATGATTCTTTTTTTTTCTACTTAGTGAGGGTCATCTCTTCTCTTCTTTTTTTTTTCTCTCTCTACGTCTTTCTCTCTCTCTCTTTCGCCCCACCATCCTACCCTACCTCCCTACCCCTCTCTCCCTCTCCCTCTACACCCACCATCCCACCCTCCCAACCCCTCCCTCCCTCACCTCCCCTACACCCACCCCCACCCTCCTTACCCCCTCTCACACCCACACCTACCCACGCCTACAAACCACCCATCCATCACCACCCACCCTACTTTTCCTCCCTCCATCTCTCCCTCTATCATCCTAACCACCCCACCCGACCACCCATCCCTACCCCTAACCCCCCCCCCCCCCCCCACACGCACCATCCCACCATCTCACCCTCCCTCACCCCGCCCTCTCCCCTCCTTCAACCCGCACATGATCCTCCCTAATAACTTATCCTCCCTCCCTGAACCACCGCGCACCACCCCTCTCGCCTCAACCCCCACTCCCCCCATATAACACCACCACAGCCACCATCCCAACCCTTCCTCAATAAATACCTCCCCTCCCGTCCGACCCCACCCCTCCCTTACCACCTTACGCCCTACCCCTCACCCACCTTAACCTCCCTACCCCTTCACCTCCACCCTCCCTCGCCCCTCTACCCTCCCACCATCCGCCAACCCATCCCTACCCTACCCTCCCCTCCTCTACCCCTCCCTTACACAAACCCTACAACTACCCCTCCTATACCGTTCCCCCTCTTCACCTCCCCCTCCCTCCCCTCCTCCACCATCCCCTATCCTAGGGGGGGTAGCCCTCCTTACCACACCCACCCCATCCCTTCCCATCGAAGCTAATCGCCTCCCCTCCCTCGGCCCACCTCACCATATCCGTCCCCCGTATCCCGAAAGATATTCCCCTATTGGTCTGAGCGAAACCATAAACCCCCACGGAGATATCGCTCGAGTTTGACAACACGACGAAACCACAGAGATGAGTTTCGCCAAGAGAATGCGCGTGAACGTCAACGTAAAAACGTGAATTGCCTCGAGGTGCGTTTTGGTGTTATCTTGATATTAATGTTTGTTGTTATCATCATTATTATCCTTATCATTATTATCATTAGCTGTAGTAGTAGGTAGATGGTAGTGAACTAATTGTAGTAGTAGTGGGTTGGTGTGGTATTGATAATATTAGTAAGTAGTATGTAGTACGTAATCGTACAAGCAGTAGAGGGAGAAGTAGTAGTTTTAGTATTATCCATTGCAGGATAATCGTTGTGGTTTCTATCAGAACCGTAGAGATAGTGTTGTGTAGGGAGAGAAGAAGAGAGAGAGAGAGAGAGAAGAGAGATTAGAGAGATAGAGAGAGAGAGGAAAGAGAGAGGAGAGAGAGAGAGAGAAAAGGAAGAGAGAGGAGAGAGAGAGAGAGAGAACGAGCGAGAGAGAGAGGCGAGAGAACGAGAGAGGAGAGGGCGAGAATAGAATAGATTATGGACAGAATAGATAGATAGATAGATAGAGAGAGAAAGAGAGAGGAAGAGAGCTGAAGGAGAGAGAGATAGAGAGGAGTAGAGAGAGAGATTGAGAGAGAAAGAAAGAGAGAGAGAGAGAGAGAGAGAGAGAGAGAGAGAGAGAGAGAGAGAGAGAGAGAGAGAGAATGAGAGAGAGGGAGAGGGAGAGAGAGGAAGAGAGAGGAAGAGAGGGAGATAGGGGGAAGGAGATAAAGAGAGAGGCATGGGGATAAAAGAGATATTTACATAGATATAGAGAGAGGAAGGAGAGACAACATACATGCATACATAGATATATACATGCGTACATACAAGCACACATATAGAGATGGATAGATAGATAGAAAGAGATAGAGAGAGAGAAAAAGAGAGAGAGAGAGAAAGAGAGAGAGAGAGAGAGAGAGAGAGAGAGATAGAGAGAGAGAGAGAGAGAGAGGTGAGAAGAGGGAGAGGGAGAGAGTGAGGAGAGAGAGAGAGAGAGAGAGAGAGAGAGAGAGGAGAAAAATGAAAGAGAGAGAGAGAAAGGGGAAAAAGAAAAG
>NW_028234431.1:34876746-34892926 GCF_977035675.1 Penaeus japonicus | reverse complement strand
TTNCCTTGCACCTTTTTTCTCGCAATTGATTTTTCCTTTAATATAACAAAAATCAGTGAATTGAACTGTAATCCGTTTCGTTATCAGAATGGCTCTAACGTGTATTTTAAGCATTTTTGGCTTTTTTTCAGGATCGTCATTTTTTTTTTCTTGCACCTTTTTTCTCGCAATTGATTTTTCCTTTAATATAACAAAAATCAGTGAATTGAACTGTAATCCGTTTCGTTATCAGAATGGCTCTAACGTGTATTTTAAGCATTTTTGGCTTTTTTTCAGGATCGTCATTTTTTTTTTCTTGCACCTTTTTTTCGCAATTGATTTTTCCTTTAATATAACAAAAATCAGTGAATTGAACTGTAATCCGTTTCGTTATCAGAATGGCTCTAACGTGTATTTTAAGCATTTTTGGCTTTTTTTCAGGATCGTCATTTTTTTTTTCTTGCACCTTTTTTCTCGCAATTGATTTTTCCTTTAATATAACAAAAATCAGTGAATTGAACTGTAATCCGTTTCGTTATCAGAATGGCTCTAACGTGTATTTTAAGCATTTTTGGCTTTTTTTCAGGATCGTCATTTTTTTTTCTTGCACCTTTTTTCTCGCAATTGATTTTTCCTTTAATATAACAAAAATCAGTGAATTGAACTGTAATCCGTTTCGTTATCAGAATGGCTCTAACGTGTATTTTAAGCATTTTTGGCTTTTTTTCAGGATCGTCATTTTTTTTTTCTTGCACCTTTTTTCTCGCAATTGATTTTTCTTTAATATAACAAAAATCAGTGCATTGAACTGTAATCCGTTTCGTTATCAGAATGGCTCTAACGTGTACTTTAAGCATTTTTGGCTTTTTTTTCAGGATCGTCATTTTTTTTTCTTGCACCTTTTTTCTCGCAATTGATTTTTCCTTTAATATAACAAAAATCAGTGAATTGAACTGTAATCCGTTTCGTTATCAGAATGGCTCTAACGTGTATTTTAAGCATTTTTGGCATTTTTTCAGGATCGTCATTTTTTTTTTCTTGCACCTTTTTTCTCGCAATTGATTTTTCCTTTAATATAACAAAAATCAGTGCATTGAACTGTAATCCGTTTCGTTATCAGAATGGCTCTAACGTGTATTTTAAGCATTTTTGGCTTTTTTTTCAGGATCGTCATTTTTTTTTCTTGCACCTTTTTTCTCGCAATTGATTTTTCCTTTAATATAACAAAAATCAGTGCATTGAACTGTAATCCGTTTCGTTATCAGAATGGCTCTAACGTGTATTTTAAGCATTTTTGGCTTTTTTTCAGGATCGTCATTTTTTTTTCTTGCACCTTTTTTCTCGCAATTGATTTTTTCTTTTATATAACAAAAATCAGTGCATTGAACTGTAATCCGTTTCGTTATCAGAATGGCTCTAACGTGTATTTTAAGCATTTTTGGCATTTTTTCAGGATCGTTGTTTTTTTTTTCTTGCACCTTTTTTCTTTTTTTCTTGCACCTTTTATTTGGCAATTGATTTTTTCCTTTAATATAACAAAAATCAGTGCATTGAACTGTAATCCGTTTCGTTATCAGAATGGCTCTAACGTGTATTTTAAGCATTTTTGGCTTTTTTTCAGGATCGTCATTTTTTTTTTCTTGCACCTTTTTTCTCGCAATTGATTTTTCCTTTAATATAGCAAAAATCAGTGCATTGAACTGTAATCCGTTTCGTTATCAGAATGGCTCTAACGTGTATTTTAAGCATTTTTGGCTTTTTTTCAGGATCGTCATTTTTTTTTCTTGCACCTTTTTTCTCGCAATTGATTTTTCCTTTAATATAACAAAAATCAGTGCATTGAACTGTAATCCGTTTCGTTATCAGAATGGCTCTAACGTGTATTTTAAGCATTTTTGGCTTTTTTTCAGGATCGTCATTTTTTTTTTTCTTGCACCTTTTTTCTCGCAATTGATTTTTCCTTTAATATAACAAAAATCAGTGCATTGAACTGTAATCCGTTTCGTTATCAGAATGGCTCTAACGTGTATTTTAAGCATTTTTGGCATTTTTTCAGGATCGTCATTTTTTTTTCTTGCACCTTTTTTCTCGCAATTGATTTTTCCTTTAATATAACAAAAATCAGTGCATTGAACTGTAATCCGTTTCGTTATCAGAATGGCTCTAACGTGTATTTTAAGCATTTTTGGCTTTTTTTCAGGATCGTCATTTTTTTTTTTCTTGCACCTTTTTTCTCGCAATTGATTTTTCCTTTAATATAACAAAAATCAGTGCATTGAACTGTAATCCGTTTCGTTATCAGAATGGCTCTAACGTGTATTTTAAGCATTTTTGGCTTTTTTTCAGGATCGTCATTTTTTTTTCTTGCACCTTTTTTCTCGCAATTGATTTTTCCTTTAATATAACAAAAATCAGTGCATTGAACTGTAATCCGTTTCGTTATCAGAATGGCTCTAACGTGTATTTTAAGCATTTTTGGCATTTTTTCAGGATCGTCATTTTTTTTTTCTTGCACCTTTTTTTCTCGCAATTGATTTTTCCTTTAATATAACAAAAATCAGTGCATTGAACTGTAATCCGTTTCGTTATCAGAATGGCTCTAACGTGTATTTTAAGCATTTTTGGTTTTTTTCAGGATCGTCATTGATTTTTTTTTCTCGCAATTGATTTTTCCTTTAATATAACAAAAATCAGTGAATTGAACTGTAATCCGTTTCGTTATCAGAATGGCTCTAACGTGTATTTTAAGCATTTTTGCTTTTTTTCAGGATCGTCATTTTTTTTTTTCTTGCACCTTTTTTCTCGCAATTGATTTTTCCTTTAATATAACAAAAATCAGTGCATTGAACTGTAATCCGTTTCGTTATCAGAATGGCTCTAACGTGTATTTTAAGCATTTTGGCTTTTTTTCAGGATCGTCATTTTTTTTTCTTGCACCTTTTTTCTCGCAATTGATTTTTCCTTTAATATAACAAAAATCAGTGCATTGAACTGTAATCCGTTTCGTTATCAGAATGGCTCTAACGTGTATTTTAAGCATTTTTGGCTTTTTTTCAGGATCGTCATTTTTTTTTTCTTGCACCTTTTTTCTCGCAATTGATTTTTCCTTTAATATAACAAAAATCAGTGCATTGAACTGTAATCCGTTTCGTTATCAGAATGGCTCTAACGTGTATTTTAAGCATTTTTGGCTTTTTTTCAGGATCGTCATTTTTTTTTTCTTGCACCTTTTTTCTCGCAATTGATTTTTCCTTTAATATAACAAAAATCAGTGCATTGAACTGTAATCCGTTTCGTTATCAGAATGGCTCTAACGTGTATTTTAAGCATTTTTGGCTTTTTTTCAGGATCGTCATTTTTTTTTTCTTGCACCTTTTTTCTCGCAATTGATTTTTCCTTTAATATAACAAAATCAGTGCATTGAACTGTAATCCGTTTCGTTATCAGAATGGCTCTAACGTGTATTTTAAGCATTTTTGGCTTTTTTTTCAGGATCGTCATATTTTTTTCTTGCACCTTTTTTCTCGCAATTGATTTTTCCTTTAATATAACAAAAATCAGTGCATTGAACTGTAATCCGTTTCGTTATCAGAATGGCTCTAACGTGTATTTTAAGCATTTTTGGCATTTTTTCAGGATCGTCATTTTTTTTTTCTTGCACCTTTTTTCTCGCAATTGATTTTTCCTTTAATATAACAAAAATCAGTGCATTGAACTGTAATCCGTTTCGTTATCAGAATGGCTCTAACGTGTATTTTAAGCATTTTTGGCTTTTTTTCAGGATCGTCATTTTTTTTTTCTTGCACCTTTTTTCTCGCAATTGATTTTTCCTTTAATATAACAAAAATCAGTGCATTGAACTGTAATCCGTTTCGTTATCAGAATGGCTCTAACGTGTATTTTAAGCATTTTTGGCATTTTTTTCAGGATCGTCATTTTTTTTTTCTTGCACCTTTTTTCTCGCAATTGATTTTTCCTTTAATATAACAAAAATCAGTGCATTGAACTGTAATCCGTTTCGTTATCAGAATGGCTCTAACGTGTATTTTAAGCATTTTTGGCTTTTTTTCAGGATCGTCATTTTTTTTTTTCTTGCACCTTTTTTCTCGCAATTGATTTTTCCTTTAATATAACAAAAATCAGTGCATTGAACTGTAATCCGTTTCGTTATCAGAATGGCTCTAACGTGTATTTTAAGCATTTTTGGCTTTTTTTTCAGGATCGTCATTTTTTTTTTCTTGCACCTTTTTTCTCGCAATTGATTTTTCCTTTAATATAACAAAAATCAGTGCATTGAACTGTAATCCGTTTCGTTATCAGAATGGCTCTAACGTGTATTTTAAGCATTTTTGGCTTTTTTTCAGGATCGTCATTTTTTTTTTCTTGCACCTTTTTTCTCGCAATTGATTTTTCCTTTAATATAACAAAAATCAGTGCATTGAACTGTAATCCGTTTCGTTATCAGAATGGCTCTAACGTGTATTTTAAGCATTTTTGGCTTTTTTTCAGGATCGTCATTTTTTTTTTCTTGCACCTTTTTTCTCGCAATTGATTTTTCCTTTAATATAACAAAAATCAGTGCATTGAACTGTAATCCGTTTCGTTATCAGAATGGCTCTAACGTGTATTTTAAGCATTTTTGGCTTTTTTTCAGGATCGTCATTTTTTTTTTCTTGCACCTTTTTTCTCGCAATTGATTTTTCCTTTAATATAACAAAAATCAGTGCATTGAACTGTAATCCGTTTCGTTATCAGAATGGCTCTAACGTGTATTTAACAAAAATCAGTGAATTGAACTGTAATCCGTTTCGTTATCAGAATGGCTCTAACGTGTATTTTAAGCATTTTTGGCTTTTTTTCAGGATCGTCATTTTTTTTTTCTTGCACCTTTTTTCTCGCAATTGATTTTTCCTTTAATATAACAAAAATCAGTGAATTGAACTGTAATCCGTTTCGTTATCAGAATGGCTCTAACGTGTATTTTAAGCATTTTTGGCTTTTTTTTCAGGATCGTCATTTTTTTTTTCTTGCACCTTTTTTCTCGCAATTGATTTTTCCTTTAATATAACAAAAATCAGTGAATTGAACTGTAATCCGTTTCGTTATCAGAATGGCTCTAACGTGTATTTTAAGCATTTTTGTTTTTTTTTTCAGGATCGTCATTTTTTTTTTCTTGCACCTTTTTTCTCGCAATTGATTTTTTCTTTAATATAACAAAAATCAGTGCATTGAACTGTAATCCGTTTCGTTATCAGAATGGCTCTAACGTGTATTTTAAGCATTTTTGGCTTTTTTTTCAGGATCGTCATTTTTTTTTCTTGCACTTTTTTTTCTCGCAATTGATTTTTCCTTTAATATAGCAAAAATCAGTGCATTGAACTGTAATCCGTTTCGTTATCAGAATGGCTCTAACGTGTATTTTAAGCATTTTTGGCTTTTTTTTCAGGATCGTCATTTTTTTTTTCTTGCACCTTTTTTCTCGCAATTGATTTTTCCTTTAATATAACAAAAATCAGTGAATTGAACTGTAATCCGTTTCGTTATCAGAATGGCTCTAACGTGTATTTTAAGCATTTTGTCAGGATCGTCATTTTTTTTTTCTTGCACCTTTTTCTCGCAATTGTTTTTTCCTTTACTATAAAAAATCAGTGCATGAACTGTAATCCGTTTCGTTGCATTTTTTCAGGATCGTCATCTTTTTTTTTCTTGCACCTTTTTTCTCGCAATTGATTTTTCTTTAATATACAAAATCAGTGCATTGAACTGTAATCCCTTTCGTTATCAGAATGGCTCTAACGTGTATTTTAAGCATTTTTGGCTTTTTTTCAGGATCGTCATTTTTTTTTTCTTGCACCTTTTTTTCTCGCAATTGATTTTTCCTTTAATATAACAAAAATCAGTGCATTGAACTGTAATCCGTTTCGTTATCAGAATGGCTCTAACGTGTATTTTAAGCATTTTGGCTTTTTTTCAGGATCGTCATTTTTTTTTCTTGCACCTTTTTTCTCGCAATTGATTTTTCCTTTAATATAACAAAAATCAGTGCATTGAACTGTAATCCGTTTCGTTATCAGAATGGCTCTAACGTGTATTTTAAGCATTTTTGGCTTTTTTTCAGGATCGTCATTTTTTTTTTCTTGCACCTTTTTTCTCGCAATTGATTTTTCCTTTAATATAACAAAAATCAGTGCATTGAACTGTAATCCGTTTCGTTATCAGAATGGCTCTAACGTGTATTTTAAGCATTTTTGGCTTTTTTTCAGGATCGTCATTTTTTTTTTCTTGCACCTTTTTTCTCGCAATTGATTTTTCCTTTAATATAACAAAAATCAGTGCATTGAACTGTAATCCGTTTCTCGCAATTGATTTTTCCTTTAATATAACAAAAATCAGTGCATTGAACTGTAATCCGTTTCGTTATCAGAATGGCTCTAACGTGTATTTTAAGCATTTTTGGCATTTTTTCAGGATCGTCATTTTTTTTTTCTTGCACCTTTTTTCTCGCAATTGATTTTTCCTTTAATATAACAAAAATCAGTGCATTGAACTGTAATCCGTTTCGTTATCAGAATGGCTCTAACGTGTATTTTAAGCATTTTTGGCTTTTTTTCAGGATCGTCATTTTTTTTTTCTTGCACCTTTTTTCTCGCAATTGATTTTTCCTTTAATATAACAAAAATCAGTGCATTGAACTGTAATCCGTTTCGTTATCAGAATGGCTCTAACGTGTATTTTAAGCATTTTTGGCTTTTTTTCAGGATCGTCATTTTTTTTTTCTTGCACCTTTTTTCTCGCAATTGATTTTTCCTTTAATATAACAAAAATCAGTGCATTGAACTGTAATCCGTTTCGTTATCAGAATGGCTCTAACGTGTATTTTAAGCATTTTTGGCATTTTTTCAGGATCGTCATTTTTTTTTTCTTGCACCTTTTTTCTCGCAATTGATTTTTCCTTTAATATAACAAAAATCAGTGCATTGAACTGTAATCCGTTTCGTTATCAGAATGGCTCTAACGTGTATTTTAAGCATTTTTGGCTTTTTTTCAGGATCGTCATTTTTTTTTTCTTGCACCTTTTTTCTCGCAATTGATTTTTCCTTTAATATAACAAAAATCAGTGCATTGAACTGTAATCCGTTTCGTTATCAGAATGGCTCTAACGTGTATTTTAAGCATTTTTGGCATTTTTTCAGGATCGTCATTTTTTTTTTCTTGCACCTTTTTTCTCGCAATTGATTTTTCCTTTAATATAACAAAAATCAGTGAATTGAACTGTAATCCGTTTCGTTATCAGAATGGCTCTAACGTGTATTTTAAGCATTTTTGGCTTTTTTTCAGGATCGTCATTTTTTTTTCTTGCACCTTTTTTCTCGCAATTGATTTTTCCTTTAATATAACAAAAATCAGTGCATTGAACTGTAATCCGTTTCGTTATCAGAATGGCTCTAACGTGTATTTTAAGCATTTTTGGCATTTTTTCAGGATCGTCATTTTTTTTTTCTTGCACCTTTTTTCTCGCAATTGATTTTTCCTTTAATATAACAAAAATCAGTGCATTGAACTGTAATCCGTTTCGTTATCAGAATGGCTCTAACGTGTATTTTAAGCATTTTTGGCTTTTTTTCAGGATCGTCATTTTTTTTTCTTGCACCTTTTTTCTCGCAATTGATTTTTCCTTTAATATAACAAAAATCAGTGCATTGAACTGTAATCCGTTTCGTTATCAGAATGGCTCTAACGTGTATTTTAAGCATTTTTGGCATTTTTTCAGGATCGTCATTTTTTTTTCTTGCACCTTTTTTCTCGCAATTGATTTTTCCTTTAATATAACAAAAATCAGTGCATTGAACTGTAATCCGTTTCGTTATCAGAATGGCTCTAACGTGTATTTTAAGCATTTTTGGCATTTTTTCAGGATCGTCATTTTTTTTTTCTTGCACCTTTTTTCTCGCAATTGATTTTTTCTTTAATATAACAAAAATCAGTGCATTGTACCGTTTCGTTATCAGAATGCCTCTAACGTGTATTTTAAGCATTTTTGGCATTTTTTCAGGATCGTCATTTTTTTTTCTTGCACCTTTTTTCTCGCAATTGATTTTTCCTTTAATATAACAAAAATCAGTGCATTGAACTGTAATCCGTTTCGTTATCAGAATGGCTCTAACGTGTATTTTAAGCATTTTGGCTTTTTTTCAGGATCGTCATTTCTTTTTTCTTGCACCTTTTTTTCTCGCAATTGATTTTTCCTTTAATATAACAAAAATCAGTGCATTGAACTGTAATCCGTTTCGTTATCAGAATGGCTCTAACGTGTATTTTAAGCATTTTTGTTTTTTTTCAGGATCGTCATTTTTTTTTCTTGCACCTTTTTTCTCGCAATTGATTTTTCCTTTAATATAACAAAAATCAGTGCATTGAACTGTAATCCGTTTCGTTATCAGAATGGCTCTAACGTGTATTTTAAGCATTTTTGGCATTTTTTCAGGATCGTCATTTTTTTTTCTTGCACCTTTTTTCTCGCAATTGATTTTTCCTTTAATATAACAAAAATCAGTGCATTGAACTGTAATCCGTTTCGTTATCAGAATGGCTCTAACGTGTATTTTAAGCATTTTTGGCTTTTTTTCAGGATCGTCATTTTTTTTTCTTGCACCTTTTTTTCTCGCAATTGATTTTTCCTTTAATATAACAAAAATCAGTGCATTGAACTGTAATCCGTTTCGTTATCAGAATGGCTCTAACGTGTATTTTAAGCATTTTTGGCTTTTTTTCAGGATCGTCATTTTTTTTTTCTTGCACCTTTTTTCTCGCAATTGATTTTTCCTTTAATATAACAAAACAAAAATTGAACAATAATCCGTTTCGTTATCAGAATGGCTCTAACGTGTATTTTAAGCATTTTTGGCTTTTTTTTTCAGGATCGTCATTTTTTTTTCTTGCACCTTTTTTCTCGCAATTTAATATAACAAAAATCAGTGCATTGAACTGTAATCAGTTCCGTTATCAGAATGGCTCTAACGTGTATTTTAAGCATTTTTGGCATTTTTTCAGGATCGTCATTTTTTTTTTCTTGCACCTTTTTTCTCGCAATTGATTTTTCCTTTAATATAACAAAAATCAGTGCATTGAACTGTAATCCGTTTCGTTATCAGAATGGCTCTAACGTGTATTTTAAGCATTTTTGGCATTTTTTCAGGATCGTCATTTTTTTTTTCTTGCACCTTTTTTCTCGCAATTGATTTTTCCTTTAATATAACAAAAATCAGTGCATTGAACTGTAATCCGTTTCGTTATCAGAATGGCTCTAACGTGTATTTTAAGCATTTTTGGCATTTTTTCAGGATCGTCATTTTTTTTTTTCTTGCACCTTTTTTCTCGCAATTGATTTTTCCTTTAATATAACAAAAATCAGTGCATTGAACTGTAATCCGTTTCGTTATCAGAATGGCTCTAACGTGTATTTTAAGCATTTTTGGCTTTTTTTCAGGATCGTCATTTTTTTTTCTTGCACCTTTTTTCTCGCAATTGATTTTTCCTTTAATATAACAAAAATCAGTGCATTGAACTGTAATCCGTTTCGTTATCAGAATGGCTCTAACGTGTATTTTAAGCATTTTTGGCATTTTTTCAGGATCGTCATTTTTTTTTCTTGCACCTTTTTTCTCGCAATTGATTTTTCCTTTAATATAACAAAAATCAGTGCATTGAACTGTAATCCGTTTCGTTATCAGAATGGCTCTAACGTGTATTTTAAGCATTTTTGGCATTTTTTTCAGGATCGTCATTTTTTTTTTCTTGCACCTTTTTTCTCGCAATTGATTTTTCCTTTAATATAACAAAAATCAGTGCATTGAACTGTAATTCGTTTCGTTATCAGAATGGCTCTAACGTGTATTTTAAGCATTTTTGGCTTTTTTTCAGGATCGTCATTTTTTTTTCTTGCACCTTTTTTCTCGCAATTGATTTTTCCTTTAATATAACAAAAATCAGTGCATTGAACTGTAATCCGTTTCGTTATCAGAATGGCTCTAACGTGTATTTTAAGCATTTTTGTTTTTTTTCAGGATCGTCATTTTTTTTTTCTTGCACCTTTTTTTCTCGCAATTGATTTTTCCTTTAATATAACAAAAATCAGTGCATTGAACTGTAATCCGTTTCGTTATCAGAATGGCTCTAACGTGTATTTTAAGCATTTTTTCAGGATCGTCATTTTTTTTTCTTGCACCTTTTTTCTCGCAATTGATTTTTCCTTTAATATAACAAAAATCAGTGCATTGAACTGTAATCCGTTTCGTTATCAGAATGGCTCTAACGTGTATTTTAAGCATTTTTGGCATTTTTTCAGGATTGTCATTTTTTTTCTTCACCTTTTTTCTCGCAATTCATTTTTCCTTTAATATAACAAAAATCAGTGCATTGAACTGTAATCCGTTTCGTTATCAGAATGGCTCTAACGTGTATTTTAAGCATTTTTGGCTTTTTTTCAGGATCGTCATTTTTTTTTCTTGCACCTTTTTTTCTCGCAATTGATTTTTCCTTTAATATAACAAAAATCAGTGCATTGAACTGTAATCCGTTTCGTTATCAGAATGGCTCTAACGTGTATTTTAAGCATTTTGGCTTTTTTTCAGGATCGTCATTTTTTTTTTCTTGCACCTTTTTTCTCGCAATTGATTTTTCCTTTAATATAACAAAAATCCGTTTCGTTATCAGAATGGCTCTAACGTGTATTTTAAGCATTTTTGGCTTTTTTTTTCAGGATCGTCATTTTTTTTTTCTTGCACCTTTTTTCTCGCAATTGATTTTTCCTTTAATATAACAAAAATCAGTGCATTGAACTGTAATCCGTTTCGTTATCAGAATGGCTCTAACGTGTATTTTAAGCATTTTTGGCTTTTTTTTCAGGATCGTCATTTTTTTTCTTGCACCTTTTTTCTCGCAATTGATTTTTCCTTTAATATAACAAAAATCAGTGCATTGAACTGTAATCCGTTTCGTTATCAGAATGGCTCTAACGTGTATTTTAAGCATTTTTGGCTTTTTTTCAGGATCGTCATTTTTTTTTTCTTGCACCTTTTTTCTCGCAATTGATTTTTCCTTTAATATAACAAAAATCAGTGCATTGAACTGTAATCCGTTTCGTTATCAGAATGGCTCTAACGTGTATTTTAAGCATTTTTGGCATTTTTTCAGGATCGTCATTTTTTTTTTCTTGCACCTTTTTTCTTCGAATTGATTTTTCCTTTAATATAACACAAATCAGTGCATTGAACTGTAATCCGTTTCGTTATCAGAATGGCTCTAACGTGTATTTTAAGCATTTTTGACATTTTTTCAGGATCGTCATTTTTTTTTTTCTTTCACTATTTTTCTCGCAATTGATTTTTCCTTTAATATAACAAAAAATCAGTGCATTGAACTGTAATCCGTTTCGTTATCAGAATGGCTCTAACGTGTATTTTAAGCATTTTTGGCATTTTTTCAGGATCGTCATTTTTTTTTCTTGCACCTTTTTTCTCGCAATTGATTTTTCCTTTAATATAACAAAAATCAGTGCATTGAACTGTAATCCGTTTCGTTATCAGAATGGCTCTAACGTGTATTTTAAGCATTTTTGGCATTTTTTCAGGATCGTCATTTTTTTTTTCTTGCACCTTTTTTCTCGCAATTGATTTTTCCTTTAATATAACAAAAATCAGTGCATTGAACTGTAATCCGTTTCGTTATCAGAATGGCTCTAACGTGTATTTTAAGCATTTTTGGCTTTTTTTCAGGATCGTCATTTTTTTTTTCTTGCACCTTTTTTCTCGCAATTGATTTTTCCTTTAATATAACAAAAATCAGTGCATTGAACTGTAATCCGTTTCGTTATCAGAATGGCTCTAACGTGTATTTTAAGCATTTTTGGCTTTTTTTCAGGATCGTCATTTTTTTTTTCTTGCACCTTTTTTCTCGCAATTGATTTTTCCTTTAATATAACAAAAATCAGTGCATTGAACTGTAATCCGTTTCGTTATCAGAATGGCTCTAACGTGTATTTTAAGCATTTTTGGCTTTTTTTCAGGATCGTCATTTTTTTTTCTTGCACCTTTTTTCTCGCAATTGATTTTTCCTTTAATATAACAAAATCAGTGCATTGAACTGTAATCCGTTTCGTTATCAGAATGGCTCTAACGTGTATTTTAAGCATTTTTGGCTTTTTTTCAGGATCGTCATTTTTTTTTCTTGCACCTTTTTTCTCGCAATTGATTTTTCCTTTAATATAACAAAATCAGTGCATTGAACTGTAATCCGTTTCGTTATCAGAATGGCTCTAACGTGTATTTTAAGCATTTTTGGCTTTTTTTCAGGATCGTCATTTTTTTTTTCTTGCACCTTTTTTCTCGCAATTGATTTTTCCTTTAATATAACAAAAATCAGTGCATTGAACTGTAATCCGTTTCGTTATCAGAATGGCTCTAACGTGTATTTTAAGCATTTTTGGCTTTTTTTTCAGGATCGTCATTTTTTTTTTCTTGCACCTTTTTTCTCGCAATTGATTTTTCCTTTAATAACAAAAATCAGTGCATTGAACTGTAATCCGTTTCGTTATCAGAATGGCTCTAACGTGTATTTTAAGCATTTTTGGCTTTTTTTCAGGATCGTCATTTTTTTTTTCTTGCACCTTTTTTCTCGCAATTGATTTTTCCTTTAATATAACAAAAATCAGTGCATTGAACTGTAATCCGTTTCGTTATCAGAATGGCTCTAACGTGTATTTTAAGCATTTTTGGCTTTTTTTCAGGATCGTCATTTTTTTTTTCTTGCACCTTTTTTCTCGCAATTGATTTTTCCTTTAATATAAAAAAATCAGTGCGTGTATTTTAAGCATTTT
Organism: Penaeus japonicus; assembly: GCF_977035675.1. Classification (NCBI taxonomy): domain Eukaryota; kingdom Metazoa; phylum Arthropoda; class Malacostraca; order Decapoda; family Penaeidae; genus Penaeus; species Penaeus japonicus. The sequence continues at coordinate 34,880,073 of NW_028234431.1, read as the reverse complement.
TGGCTTTTCTTTTTTTCTTGCACCTTTTTTCTCGCAATTTAATATAACAAAAATCAGTGCATTGAACTGTAATCCGTTTCGTTATCAGAATGGCTCTAACGTGTATTTTAAGCATTTTTGGCTTTTTTTCAGGATCGTCATTTTTTTTTTCTTGCACCTTTTTTCTCGCAATTGATTTTTCCTTTAATATAACAAAAATCAGTGCATTGAACTGTAATCCGTTTCGTTATCAGAATGGCTCTAACGTGTATTTTAAGCATTTTGGCTTTTTTTCAGGATCGTCATTTTTTTTTCTTGCACCTTTTTTCTCGCAATTGATTTTTCCTTTAATATAACAAAAATCAGTGCATTGAACTGTAATCCGTTTCGTTATCAGAATGGCTCTAACGTGTATTTTAAGCATTTTTGGCTTTTTTTCAGGATCGTCATTTTTTTTTTTCTTGCACCTTTTTTTCTCGCAATTGATTTTTCCTTTAATATAACAAAAATCAGTGCATTGAACTGTAATCCGTTTCGTTATCAGAATGGCTCTAACGTGTATTTTAAGCATTTTTGGCTTTTTTTCAGGATCGTCATTTTTTTTTTCTTGCACCTTTTTTTCTCGCAATTGATTTTTCCTTTAATATAACAAAAATCAGTGCATTGAACTGTAATCCGTTTCGTTATCAGAATGGCTCTAACGTGTATTTTAAGCATTTTTGGCTTTTTTTCAGGATCGTCATTTTTTTTTTCTTGCACCTTTTTTCTCGCAATTGATTTTTCCTTTAATATAACAAAAATCAGTGCATTGAACTGTAATCCGTTTCGTTATCAGAATGGCTCTAACGTGTATTTTAAGCATTTTTGGCTTTTTTTCAGGATCGTCATTTTTTTTTTCTTGCACCTTTTTTCTCGCAATTGATTTTTCCTTTAATATAACAAAAATCAGTGCATTGAACTGTAATCCGTTTCGTTATCAGAATGGCTCTAACGTGTATTTTAAGCATTTTTGGCATTTTTTCAGGATCGTCATTTTTTTTTTCTTGCACCTTTTTTCTCGCAATTGATTTTTCCTTTAATATAACAAAAATCAGTGCATTGAACTGTAATCCGTTTCGTTATCAGAATGGCTCTAACGTGTATTTTAAGCATTTTTGGCATTTTTTCAGGATCGTCATTTTTTTTTTCTTGCACCTTTTTTCTCGCAATTGATTTTTCCTTTAATATAACAAAAATCAGTGCATTGAACTGTAATCCGTTTCGTTATCAGAATGGCTCTAACGTGTATTTTAAGCATTTTTGGCTTTTTTTCAGGATCGTCATTTTTTTTTTTCTTGCACCTTTTTTCTCGCAATTGATTTTTCCTTTAATATAACAAAAATCAGTGCATTGAACTGTAATCCGTTTCGTTATCAGAATGGCTCTAACGTGTATTTTAAGCATTTTTGGCTTTTTTTCAGGATCGTCATTTTTTTTTTCTTGCACCTTTTTTCTCGCAATTGATTTTTCCTTTAATATAACAAAAATCAGTGCATTGAACTGTAATCCGTTTCGTTATCAGAATGGCTCTAACGTGTATTTTAAGCATTTTTGGCTTTTTTTCAGGATCGTCATTTTTTTTTCTTGCACCTTTTTTCTCGCAATTGATTTTTCCTTTAATATAACAAAAATCAGTGCATTGAACTGTAATCCGTTTCGTTATCAGAATGGCTCTAACGTGTATTTTAAGCATTTTTGGCTTTTTTTCAGGATCGTCATTTTTTTTTTCTTGCACCTTTTTTCTCGCAATTGATTTTTCCTTTAATATAACAAAAATCAGTGCATTGAACTGTAATCCGTTTCGTTATCAGAATGGCTCTAACGTGTATTTTAAGCATTTTTGGCTTTTTTTCAGGATCGTCATTTTTTTTTTCTTGCACCTTTTTTCTCGCAATTGATTTTTCCTTTAATATAACAAAAATCAGTGCATTGAACTGTAATCCGTTTCGTTATCAGAATGGCTCTAACGTGTATTTTAAGCATTTTTGGCTTTTTTTCAGGATCGTCATTTTTTTTTTCTTGCACCTTTTTTCTCGCAATTGATTTTTCCTTTAATATAACAAAAATCAGTGCATTGAACTGTAATCCGTTTCGTTATCAGAATGGCTCTAACGTGTATTTTAAGCATTTTTGGCATTTTTTCAGGATCGTCATTTTTTTTTCTTGCACCTTTTTTCTCGCAATTGATTTTTCCTTTAATATAACAAAATCAGTGCATTGAACTGTAATCCGTTTCGTTATCAGAATGGCTCTAACGTGTATTTTAAGCATTTTTGGCTTTTTTTCAGGATCGTCATTTTTTTTTCTTGCACCTTTTTTCTCGCAATTGATTTTTCCTTTAATATAACAAAAATCAGTGCATTGAACTGTAATCCGTTTCGTTATCAGAATGGCTCTAACGTGTATTTTAAGCATTTTTGGCTTTTTTTTCAGGATCGTCATTTTTTTTTTCTTGCACCTTTTTTCTCGCAATTGATTTTTCCTTTAATATAACAAAAATCAGTGCATTGAACTGTAATCCGTTTCGTTATCAGAATGGCTCTAACGTGTATTTTAAGCATTTTTGGCATTTTTTCAGGATCGTCATTTTTTTTTTCTTGCACCTTTTTTCTCGCAATTGATTTTTCCTTTAATATAACAAAAATCAGTGCATTGAACTGTAATCCGTTTCGTTATCAGAATGGCTCTAACGTGTATTTTAAGCATTTTTGGCTTTTTTTCAGGATCGTCATTTTTTTTTCTTGCACCTTTTTTCTCGCAATTGATTTTTCCTTTAATATAACAAAAATCAGTGCATTGAACTGTAATCCGTTTCGTTATCAGAATGGCTCTAACGTGTATTTTAAGCATTTTTGGCATTTTTTCAGGATCGTCATTTTTTTTTTTCTTGCACCTTTTTTCTCGCAATTGATTTTTCCTTTAATATAACAAAAATCAGTGCATTGAACTGTAATCCGTTTCGTTATCAGAATGGCTCTAACGTGTATTTTAAGCATTTTTGGCTTTTTTTCAGGATCGTCATTTTTTTTTTCTTGCACCTTTTTTCTCGCAATTGATTTTTTCCTTTAATATAACAAAAATCAGTGCATTGAACTGTAATCCGTTTCGTTATCAGAATGGCTCTAACGTGTATTTTAAGCATTTTTGGCATTTTTTCAGGATCGTCATTTTTTTTTTTCTTGCACCTTTTTTTCTCGCAATTGATTTTTCCTTTAATATAACAAAAATCAGTGCATTGAACTGTAATCCGTTTCGTTATCAGAATGGCTCTAACGTGTATTTTAAGCATTTTTGGCTTTTTTCAGGATC
>NW_028234431.1:34852121-34857121 GCF_977035675.1 Penaeus japonicus | reverse complement strand
CTCTCCCTCTCTCCACGCACACACGCACACATCTGTTCGTGCAATATGTCTTAGAACTAGATTAAAGCCTCACATACGAGAACTGAAAGGTTCTTCTCTTTGCGAGTAAAGTGTCAGCTCAAGCGAAAACGGATACCCAAGGGAACACTTCAGGTATAACATTTGGTTTGATAAGAAAAAGTCAAGCTATTTGTATTGAATGAAAATGCTAGATGTCTTTCTCTTTGTGAACTGCCAAAAAAAAAACTTTTCGTTACTTACTTAGCCTTATTTTTATTGGATATTTCGTTTGGTTAGTTACAAATGAGAAAAAAAAGTAAAAACATATATGAATGTAAATATGAATTAATAATTATCTTATATAATATGTACATAATTGATAATTTAGACAATTAAAGAAGTCTTAGTATCACAAGTTACTGGTATTTGTTTACTTGCTATATCTATATTAATTGCTCGCAAACTTAAGTGCAGGTACTATACTATATAGCCACACTACTATACTTGTGAACACTTAAACTATACTATGCTGGTTCACCTTTATTTGCAATAACATGCAAACACGCACGCACACGTTTTCAATATGAACTTTGAATGACTACCCATTTGAATAGAAATCGCCAAAGTCATTTAACTTATGAAATATTCCTGAAAGTTTTTTTTTTTTTTTTGTGCTCATACTATAATTGCTTTGGATCGATCATCTTTTCTGGCAAAATAGATTATAAAAGAAACAGAGCAAAGTTATGCATTTAGTTATTCTAATAATCAAATAACTCTCTGCCCACTCACCCGATTATTAACAAATCCTGATTACAGACAGTGAAACCTGAAGATACACCCCGTAGAGTTACACATGCAAATTTTAAACCATACGACTATGGCCGGTTTGACTAATCTCTATATCTCGTAAACGCTGGATCTTATTGCAATCTAAACAGACATCTATGATTATTCAAACGCCAATTAGGGATAGCTACGTGGAAATCGGAGATGGATTTCTAAATTATCTAGAAATAAGTAAGTCCCAAAATACTTATGTATTTTGAAGTTTTCTGCGATAATGCTTGATATCTATGTACATTTTTGATAACTTCCGGTATTAAACTATCCTCCCTAAGTCTTTTAAGTTCTCTTAATTTTAGGTTATGTTACAAGAAAGGTTATTGTATCGTAACTAGATGATATTGTAAAATATCAAGAACATGAATACATTCTGCAAATCGAAGACATTTAAAAAAAAAAATAATAACAACTTTAGATTACTTTTGGGGAATTCTCAGAAAAGTAACCAAGTGCTTTTGCACACGATATTGACTCGGTGTTTTTCTCAAATGTTTTCGGTTTTGTTTTACATCTATTAAAAAAAAAAAAAGCTCATGTAACTCCTGCAACAAGGATTTGTCTTGTATATAGATTTATTGTGTGAGAAACCAATCTCAAAAAATCTCAACGTACCCAGGGATGAATAATAAATGAAATATTGAAAGCTACATCAAAGTAGTAAGCGATTCTCACCGAGCAGTTTGATTGGCTCCTGTCAGAATAGCTATGAGACGGAATGAAATCAGAATTTGAAATTTGGAGATATTAGAATATACATCAGAGGTACTATAGGTTATGTATGATAGTGTGGTCATTCCACGAGGGATTATAACGCTTTGAAAAGAATAAAGTGCTTTAAAAAAAGTTTTCTCTTTCATTTTCACGATTCTGAACTGTTCTGTTTATATAGAATATTAGTATATCTTTATTGAGTCAATAAAATTGATCAATACAAAATGTTTTTTTCCATATTCGTTTCATACAGAAAACCTGAAATGAAACTTATGTTACATTACTTCGTGATATTCGTTCTATTACTCGAGGTACATTCATCAGAACACAAAGAGCACACCAGCTGGTAATGCATAAGTCAGTGTATCACTGATATTAATAAGGAGCCAAACTATGGAGTGAAAGCTAGTAATTTTACACAATCGTAAAAAATGATCGGCTATTCACTTGGTTAGAAGCGTATACGATGTGGCACTGTTAATAATTATCTTTAATTTATTTGTATGTGTGGGTGCGTGGGTGTGTGTGTGTGGGGGGGGGGGTCTGTGTGTGTGTGTGGTGTGTGTGGGTGTGTCTGTGTGTGTCTGTGTGTCTGTGTCTGTGTGTGTGTGTGTGTGTGTGTGTCTGTGTGATGTGTGTGTGTGTGTGTGTGTGTGTGTGGACGCGCGAACATCTCTCTTTATAATAAATATATAAATTGCCATAACATGTGTCACCGTAAGCCATTATATTACTTGGTTACTCTGACCTACAATAACGTATTTGTTTTGGTGTTCTGAATATTGTTGCTCAAAGCTTGTGCAGGCCGTATGCAAATGACAATATATAACGTTTTTCAAAGCTCAACTTTTTGTTTTTTTTTAAGTTCTTGAGTTCGGATTCGAAAATAAAGTTTAGTGGTACTTCATGTGAGAGTGACTTTATTTCAAACGCGAAATGTATTAAATCTCATAAGATATTATTCACAATAGATAACTGCAACAAAAAATACTAAGTAAATTATAGCAATAATTATAACCACACTCAACCAGAATCCTAATAGTTCAAGACTGAAACAGAAGACAATGTCATTGTAACCAAAGATAGTATTGATGTAATGTCTACGAACAATACCTTCACACGATCAGTAAATTGATGATGATGATAAGAAAAATTTGAAATATATGTAAGAACTAGACCTCAGAAGTTTTTTTTGTTTTTTTCAATTGTCACAATAGAACGTTATATTGAGATGAAAAATGTTATCCAAAAATTGCGATTGGGTTTTGAAGATTTCAACTATATATGTCATAGGAATGGTTATCATTTGGATGCAATTAATAGTTGAAATGCCAAAGAAAATAGAATGGAACAACGTGGTCAATAAAGGAAAATAAGAGAAAATAAATGTTTTGATAGAATGCACAGATAAGTCCATAAAATTAAACCATAGCCAATTACACACACATCACCCACTTTGCCTCCTACTAAAGATTTCAAAGAGTCTAATTTTAGTTTCCCTTTTATTCCGTTTTCGAGTACCCTTTCAGTGAGATCTAACGCCTCTGTATCATTATATTTCAGTGCCCTATTCATCCTTTTAGAAGTGTTATGTGTTGATTTTTTTTTTTTTTTTTTTTTTCCTCAAAATTCAAATGATGAAATAAATTATAAGGTACTTGCGCGCGCAGACATTAGCTAAGTGTGTGTGTGTGTTGTGTGTGTGTAAGTGTGTGTGTGTGTGTGTTTGTGAGTGTGTGTGTGTGTGTGTGTGCATGCGTGCATGCGTGTGTGTGTGTGTTTGTGAGTGTGTGTGTATGTGAGTGTGTGTGATGTGTGTGTGAGACATAAAAATGCAGAATTCTTTAATGTCAAATACGTTTCACTTTTTCGCTATTTTCATACAAAAAGTGTAAATCATTGAATTAATACAGAGCTTCAAGCCATGAGGATATCTATAGCTTGCCGATGAAAACGAGGTCACTCACTCAACTCAAAAATAGTGGAATATGTAGCATTATTACCACATGCTTCCCCATGACCTAATGAACATAACCATTGAGTTCCCTGCCCATATACGGTCTTATTTCATTTGTAGCAAATTGCTTGTAAACTAATTTTCCAAAGCAGCTCTATAGAAGCTCTATTTAAAGACACTCAATGTAAATATACCCCTCTCTCTCTTTCTCTCTCTCTCTCTCTCTCTCTCTCTCTCTCTCTCTCTCTCTCTCTCTCTCTCTCTCTCTCTCTCTCTCTCTCTCTCTCTCTCTCTCTCTCTCTCTCTCTCTCTCTCTCGCTCTCTCTCTCACACACATACTCTCTCTTTCGCTCCCTTTATCTATCTCTCTCTTCCTCCCTTTCTCTCTCTCTCTCTCTCTCTCTCTCTCTCTCTCTCTCTCTCTCTCTCTCTCTCTCTCTCTCTCTCTCTCTCTCTCTCTCTCTCTCTCTCTCTCTCTTTCTCTCTCTTTCTTTTCTTTCTCTCTCTGAAACCATTGTAATTAGCTCCCTCGTTTTTACCATTGTCATTTGTATTTATATTATTGTTGTTATCATTCTTATCATGTTTAGAGATTATTATGTGCATATATGTGCTTTCACTATTGTATCCACACAATGAAATCATCTTTATATATTGTATCTTTATGTTGTTCTATCTGTATTGCCTGAACTACATCCGCTCTCCCACGACGCTCTCCCTCAGTCTGACCATATAAGGAGAAGGCCTTATATGTTTACATTTCTCGCCTACCTGTGACGTCACTTTTAATGGCGTCTATTTGGTTAGATTCGAATATATGGAGCCTCCTGCGAGTAGCTATTTAGACAGGATCACTCCACGCTAGATGCTGTACCTTTACACGACGTATCAAGTAGCTGCTATATATATACGCTGTTTCTTAAACCTTCGCCATGCTTGTGCTGTTGTGTTCTGTCTTCAAACTCTGCTGAGCAAGCTGTCCATTCAGCACATTACCAGTGATCCGCTCTCTCTCTCTCCCGCCAGCGTTACACTCTCTCTCTTTCTCTCTTTATTCACTCTCTCTCTCTCTCTCTCTCTCTCTCTCTCTCTCTCTCTCTCTCTCTCTCTCTCTCTCTCTCTCTCTCTCTCTCTCTCTCTCTCTCTCTCTCTCTCTCTCTCTCTTTATTTATTTCTCTCTCTCTCTCTTTATTTATCTCTCTCTCTCTCTCTCTCTCTCTCTCTCTCTCTCTCTCTCTCTCTCTCTCTCTCTCTCTCTCTCTCTCTCTCTCTCTCTCTCTCTCTCTCTCTCTCTCATTCACTCACTCACTCACTCTATCTCTCTCTCTTTCTTTATCTATCTCTCTACCTATCTATCTTTCTCACTCTTTCTCTCTTGATTCTGTCGCGCCTCAGTTCTTTATTATCTATTTCTAAGGGGAAGGAATCAAGTTGCTGAAGGGGACCTGGAAACACGCTTAAAAGGGTCGGGGGGTGGGGGGGCAGG
>NW_028234431.1:34836829-34839329 GCF_977035675.1 Penaeus japonicus | reverse complement strand
TCTGTGTTTGTTTAGGAGATGCGAGAGGGAAAGGAGAGAGGGAAGGGAGAGAGAGGGAATGAAGGAGGGAGAGAGGGAGAGGAATAGAGGGAGAGAAGGAGAAAGAGGGAGGGAGGGAAGGGAAGGAGGGAGAGAGGGAGATGAATAGAGGGAGGGAAGGAGGGAGAGAGGGAGAGAAGATGGAAGAGGGAGGGAGGGAAGGAAGAGAGAGGGAGGGGGAACAGAGGGAGGGATGGAAGGGAGAGAGAGGGAGAGGAATAAAGGGAGGGAAGATGGGAGAGAGAGGGAGGGAGAGGAATAGAGGGAGGGAAGGAGGGAGAGGGAGGGAGGGAGGGAGGGAAGATGGGAGAGAGAGAGAGGGAGAGGAATAGAGGGAGATAAAGAGATTGAGGCAGGGAAAGAGAAAGAAAGAGAGAGGGAGAAGGAGAGGGATTGATTTTGATTTTGAGAGGGAGGGAGTGTGGGTGGGAGAGAGAGAGAGAGGGGGGGGGGGGGAGAGTAGGAGCGGGCGAAACAGCAGGAAGTAATACCAGATGGAGTCACACTAGAAACTTTGGTTAGATTGTATGGTTTTTTGTTGGTTGTGCGTAATTGTCATTTCTCTATCATTCTTAGATTGCATGAATTATGTTTGTTTCATAATGGTAAGATTTTTTAGGTGTATGAGAGCTCTCACTCACTTTTTCTCTATATATCTGATCTATCTGTCAGTTATCTCTGATGCTCTCTCTCTCGTGTCTCTCTCTTTTCTGCTCTTTCCTACTCATCATGTGTGATAGTCTGCGTGATTTGTCTTACGCTCTAGCTCTCTCTCTCTCTCTAGCGCTATATGATTATATACTAAATATATATATACTGATGTATAATAAGTTATTATATATATATGATAATATATGAATAGTATATACGTATTTGTAGATAGTATAGATTATATATTATATATGTAAGATATTATAGAGAATATATATATTTATATGATATAGTAAGATATATACTATATATAGAAGCATATATGATATGATAGTATTAAGCTTAATAATATATTATGATATTAGTAATATATAATATATTATATTATAATTGAAAGTATGAATATGATGATATAGGAGTGAGTGTGTATGTGATATATATAATATGTGTTTTTTATAGTATATTTACTTATAGTAGTAGTAATATATGTATATATGGAAGAGTGAATGGGTATATATATATATAGAGTATATATTAAATATATGTAAATATATTTATATATAGTATAATTTTATATAATGACATAAATATATATATACTCATCTCTCTCGATGCTCTATCTCCTCTCGCTCTGCTGTCTCTCTTCTCTCTCTCTCTCTGCGCTCTCTCTCTCTACTCTCATCTGACTCTCTCTCTCTATCTCTCTCTAGCTCTCTCCTCCTCTCTCTCCACTATCCCTGAGAAGAGTGTTTCCATTCGCTCCCCTCTTTCCCTTCTTCTCAGCAGCCCGTCCTCCACCCTACCACCTCGAGTACCCCTTCCCCACCATCCAACCCCACCAATCCCACCTTCCTCTACCACTCCCCTTCCCCACCCACCGATCCTCCCGACTCCACTCCCAGCACCACCCATCCCACCCAAACTTTTCAAAGAGATTTCCGCGGGCGTTTAGTGGAAAGATAGACCGTCACAGATAGAGAGGAGGTTGATGTGAGGAGGAAGGGTTCAGATCCAACATACCGAGATCATAACAAGGGTTGGGAGAGCTTTATTGTTGGGGATGAATCTTTTGGGATTTATAGAGAACGCGAGCAGAATGGCGTGGGTGGGCCACAACGGGAGAGGACGGGAGGGAGGGAGAAGAAGAGGGGAAGGTGGGAGGGGGAGGGGGGAGGGAGAGGACGGTGGAGGGAGGGGGGAGAGAGGTGTTGGAGAGGGTGCGAGGGAGGTGCAGGGAGCGGAGAGAGGGGGAGGAAGGGGCAGGGGGAGATTGAGCGTATATTTGGGGGGAAAAGGAGGTGCAGCGGAGGAGGTTTTGTAGTTGGTTATGATTATTTTTAGTGTTATGGAGATAATGGTTCCTGTTGTTATTGTGTGTTTGTTGTTATAATCATGTGAGTAGTTATTGTTGTGAAGCTTTCGTATCTTTATCACATTTACTGTGTTATCATTATCATTATTGTCACGCGAGGAAGACGGTATGGTGATAGGTTGTTATAAGAATTGATTAATCGACTTGATTCTACAATTATCAGTATTATGTATTATGGAATATTAGGAGTATATTTTTGATGTATTGATCATCAGATGAATCGTTGTGTAGTATTCTCTATTATTAACATCATTATTATCATTATAAGCCATTATCATTATATCTGTTTCATTGTATACTGTTACATTCACGTCAGTCATCATCAGTGAATCTCAGCTAATCAGTATTGTTTGTCTGTTATCATTATTATTATGATGATATTGATGCATTGATATTAGTGGTTGGATTGTTATCATTTTCATTCATTAATAGAGCAAC
>NW_028234431.1:34821829-34826829 GCF_977035675.1 Penaeus japonicus | reverse complement strand
TTTTAATTGGGCTCGTTTCTCTTCTCTCTTTCTCTCCTTTTAATTTACGGATCTCTGTTATTTTTCTCTTTGTTTGTTTGTTATACGTGTAAGATAATAAAAAGATATATGATCATAATTCGTTTGGTTTCATTCATATCCTGTGATTGATGTTATAAGAATGATGGATATCATGAAGTATCATATCAAGGATGCAATTTATTGCAAATTGATGCCATTATAATGCAATATGAACACTGATCTATAATCAACATAAAATGTATAGTGTTAGAAATAATACTTAAGGGAATATGATGATAAGATATAATGAAATGATTAGATAATTGTAAACCAAGTAGTAGATAGTATTAAGAAACATAACAACAATGATGATGAATATGATGATGATAATGGTTTTCAATAAAAAAAGATACAAATGATGATAATGAAAATTAAGATCGTGATGGAAAACAAAAATTGCTGATAATAAAAATGATGATAATGAAGATAGAAAAAACGATGGTGATGCTACTTATAATGATAATGATGATGAAGGGAAACGTAATGATAACGACAACAATCATGGAGATGATAATGATAATGATAATCATATTGCAGCGAATGAGGAAGAGAATAAAAAATGGATAAGCGAATAAATAACCATAGAATTACAAGAAGTTATTGATGATAAGGGTTATCATCATCATCATTACTATTATCATTATTATCAATATCATTGATAAATAGGGTTATTATTATCATTATTACTATTTTACTATTATCATTATCACTCTTAATAAGAAGAATTATTATCACTGTTATCAATGTTTCTATTAATCGACGAGGTATAGTTACAATTAATGATAATTGCAGTAGTAAGATACTATTATCATGATACATAAGGATAATGATAAAAAAACAAGAGTAAGTCTGAATATATTTTCACACATGTTTATTTCTATGTCAGTATTATATCTATACATTATGAAACGATGATGATGATGATGATGATAATGATAATAATAATAATTATGATAATACTACTAATGATGATTATGATGATATTAATAGTGACGATAATTATGACAATACTAATAATGAAGATGGTAATGATGATAGCAATAATGAAAAATTAAATGATACTAATGATAATGATAACAATGGTGATAATCATGACAATAATAGTTGTACCTATAGTGAATTATTATCTGGTATCGGGCGGGTCATCCCGTAGATTTCGGGCCGTCTGCCCCATGACATCACGAAAAAATCTACGGACTTTTCCGCCCTGAAAGATGATTTGGCTTTGCTGTTCTGCGTGTGTGTGTGTGTGTTTGTTTTTAATAAGAATAAAGTGTGTTTTTATGTTCCTTTGACTTATCTTTCTGATTGTTCCGTGTTCTTCGTCTATATCTACATTACTACTACTCTACAAAACAGTACTTATATATTACTTTACCTTATGTTCTTTACTTACTTTTTTTATCTTGTCTCTTTTCCTTGGACTATAACACCTAACCTTTATTCTTCATCTGTTTATCTCTTCCTGTTTTCTCTCGTTTCTCCACACGGATCCCTTCTTTCTTTCTCTTTTTCCTGTTTTCCTGTTTAAGTCTTTTATAATGCCCATTTTTGTATATATTTTATTTCTAGCTTTATTTTACGCATTTTAAGTTTAGTTTTAAAACACACTTTTACACTTTTAATCATTAGTATATTGGATTATGGGTAAAACCTCATCATAAGCGCGGGAAACTACCACATAAAAGGTCAAGCCAGGTCAGTTAACAAGGAGTTGGTTCTTAGACTTGTGAAGTGGCAGACGACCTCTTAGATTTTTACCTGACTGGCAGTTTTTTTGTTTTTTTTTTTTTCTTGTGCTCTATGGTTTTACCCTCTTTTTATTATCAAGTAAGTGTATGGTGTGTTGTTCCTGTATATTGGTTTTGTTTCGAATGATTTGTGCTAATAAATGTATAATATGGATGCTTCCATTTTTTGAATGTCGCCTTTTAAATCAGCCAGTTCATTTTTTTTTTTTTTTTTTTTTTTTTTTGATGGTGGCTACAGGATGAATTTTCATGCCTTTTTCACCCGAGAGTCATCTTCTAAAATGAACCAGACCCACACATTTAATTATGACGTGTAGTTGGGTACCACGCTACCATATTAAACATCTATTATAAACTCTACGGAGTTTATTAATTACCCATTACAGTACCTGTTATCTTTTTAGAATTATTAGTTATCGTTATTGTTTTTGATATTGTTGATCATATCATTATCATCGTCTTCATCATTATCATCATCATCATCATCATCATCACCATCGCCATCACCATCACCACCATCATCATATGATCATCATTATCATCATCACCATCCCCATTACCTTCATCATCATCATCACCATTACCATCATCATCATCATCACCACCACTGCCGTCACCATCATCATCATAATCAAAACACTTATAATGATCAAGACAACAGTGATAATAACACGCATTATCATTACCATCATCATCATCATCATCATTACATCATTATTGTCACCTTATCATTCCTATTAGCAATAGAAACAGTAATAAATAATAATAAAGTTAGTAAGCCCTATTATTCATTCACCTATCAGATGTGGTTTCATCTTATATAGAAAATGGCAACTCGGCGACTATGCTTAACACCTATGCTATTAACTATGCTTAACTATGCTTAACTATGCTTAACTATGCCTAACTATTTCATCCATCTAACTTCTAACCAACTTCTAACCTCGAGGGAGATGATTATGATGATGGTGATAATGAGGGTGATAATGATAATGATAATTATGATAATAGTTATGATAATGATAATGATTATAATGATAATAACTATAATATTGATAATGATAATGATGATAATGATAATAACTATAATAATGATAATAATAATAATAATAATAATAATGATAATAATAATAATGATAATAATAATAATAATAATAATAATAATAATAATAATAATAATAATAATGATAATAATGATAATAATAATGATAATAATAATAATAATAATAATGATAATAATAATAATAATGATAATAATAATAATAATAATAATAATAATAATAATAATAATAACAACAACAACAACAGCAGCAACAACAATAATCATAACAATAATAATAATAACAATAATAATAATAATAATAATAATAATGATAGTGGTAATGGTAATGGTAATGATAATGATAATGATAATGATAATGATAATGATAAGGATAAGGATAAGGATAATAATAATGATAATGACAATGATAATAATAATGATAATAATGATAATGATGATGATAATAGTAATAATGATAATGATGATAATGTTGATGATAATAATAATGATAATAATAGTAATAATAATAACAATAATAATAGTAATAGTAATGATAATAATAGTGATAATGGTAATAATAATAATGATAATGATAATAAAAAAATAATAATAATGATGATAATGATAGTAATAATAATAATAATAATAATAATAATAATAATAATAATAATAATAATAATAATAATAATGATAATAATGATGATGATGATGATGATAATGATTATAATGATAATTATAATAATAACAATGATATTGATGATAATAAAGATAATAATAATAATGATAATAATAACGATAAGCACCACTATGTGATAACAAAACGAATAACACAAAAAAAAACACGAAAAAATACCACCCAAACTAAACACCCAATCAAAACAGCCATCACAAAAACAAAACAAACAAACAAACAAACAAACAAAGACAAACACAAGCACAAACAACCCAATTCTTTCCGGAAGACGCCGCTAAAGAGCCTATTACTCGTAATCCAAAGCAATTAATATAATCCCTTACGAATCACGTGAACAAATATCTATGGCGGGAAACCCTGGGAAGGTCGGTTGCTCATTTGCGGTTGAGGGGATGGCATTTCGCTGGGTTTGTTTGTGTTTGTTGGTGTTTGTTTGTGTTTGTTTGGGTTTGTTTGTGTTTGTTTGTGTTTGTTTGTGTTTGTTGGTGTTTGTTTGTTTGGGTTTGTTTGTTTGTTTTTGTTTGTATGTTTTTGTTTGTGTTTGTCTGTGTGTTAGTTTGTTTGTATGTGTGTTAGTGTGTGTTAGTTTGTGTGTTTTTGTTTGTTTGTTTGATTGTGTTTGGTTGTTTGTTTGTTTTGTGTGTGTTTGTTTTGTGTGTTTGTTTTTTGGTTGTGTGTGTGGTTTTTGTTTTTGTTTGTTTGTTTGTTTGTGTGTTAGTTTGGGTTTTGGTTGTGTGTTTGTTTGTTTGGTTGGTTGTTTGTTTGTTTGTTTGTGTTTGTTTGTGTTTGTTGGTGTTTGTTTGTGTTTGTTGGTGTTTGTTGGTGTTTGTTTGTGTTTGTTTGTGTTTGTTGGTGTTTGTTTGTTTGGGTTTGTTTGTTTGTTTTTGTTTGTATGTTTTTGTTTGTGTTTGTCTGTGTGTTAGTTTGTTTGTATGTGTGTTAGTGTGTGTTAGTTTGTGTGTTTTTGTTTGTTTGTTTGATTGTGTTTGGTTGTTTGTTTGTTTTGTGTGTGTTTGTTTTGTGTGTTTGTTTTTTGGTTGTGTGTGTGGTTTTTGTTTTTGTTTGTTTGTTTGTTTGTGTGTTAGTTTGGGTTTTGGTTGTGTGTTTGTTTGTTTGGTTGGTTGTTTGTTTGTTTGTTTGGGTTTGTCTGTGTGTTAGTTTGTTTGTTTGTGTGTGTGTTTGCTTGTTTGTTTTTTGTTTGCGTGTGGTTGTTTGCCTGTGTGTTTGTGTGTGTGTTTGTTTGTTTGTTCGTGTGTTTGTTTGTTTGTGTTTGTGTATGTATGTGGTTTTTATTAGGGTTTGTCTGTGTGTTAGTTTGTTTGTTTGTGTGTGTGTTCGTGTGTTTGTTTGTTTGCTTGTGTTTGTATGTGTTTGTTTGTGTGTGTGTTTTTGTTTGTTTGGGTTTGTCTGTTTGTTTGTTTGTGTTTGTGTTTGTATGTGTGTGTTTATGTGT
>NW_028234431.1:34799329-34801829 GCF_977035675.1 Penaeus japonicus | reverse complement strand
TACCATTCTTGTTATTCTTGCTATTATCAGCAACGTTATTGTATCACTATTATTATCAATATCATTATTGTTACTGCTGTTATTGTGATTGCAATTGTATTATAATGATCATTATTGTTATCATTCTAATTTGTTACTACCAGTACTGCTCTCTGCATTGTTAATATTAATAGTAGTAATAGTAGTTGTTGTATCACTGATATTAGCATCAGCATCACCATCATTGTTGTTATCCGTATTAGTATGATCTTATCATCTTTATCATCTTTGTTAATGTTATTATTCCCACTACTATTGTTTTCATCATCGTCATGATTATGCTAATTATTATTATTATTATTATTATTATTATTATTATTATTATTATTATCATTATTATTATTATTATCATTAGCAACATCATCATCATCATTATTATCATCATTACCATCAACATTACCATAATCCTTTAAATATTACTGATATCGATACAACGTATGCGTATGCAAGTATATAAGTGAATATGTGATCATTAAAGCCTTCACTTATGCAATTGACATTCAACCGAGCAACAGCTCACTCAGTTTCGTGCAAGAGTTCTAATCAAAAGTTCGGAGTTCGCGTCCCATTAAGAAATCCTTTTTTTTTTTTTCTATAATCATTAATAGTTTTATTGTCAATGTTATTGTTGATGGTATTATTGTTATTATTATTAGTTAATCATCATCATTATTATCATTGTCACTTTCACCATCATTAGTATTGCTCTTATTATTGAAACGCTTTCTATTTAAGCATTATCGTTACCATGATCTTTATTATTCCGATCATTATCATCATCATGATATCATTTTTATTATCAGTTTTTACTATTATAATTGTTCTCCTCATTATTATCATAGTAATAAAATGATTGTCATCGTTATTGTTATAACGATGACATTCGAGAATAATTATTAACATTACAATTATTACTATTGCCATCATTATTGATATCATTATCATTATCATTGATTTTATTGTTACTATTGTTATTATGATCATTGTCATCATCACCGTTACTTTTTCTTCCTGATATCGTTATCATCATTATTGTGATGACCATAATTATCATTACTATTACTATTACCAATATCATCATATTTATCCTTATCATTATTATCATCGTCATTATCATCATTTCTATTGCTATCATACATAATATTATCATTGACATTTCCTTTTTATCGTCGTTATTACACTGTCTTTAGTATTATCATTACAATTATATTATTGTTATCAGTATTATGACTATGATTATCATTATCATCATTATTGATGTTATTTTTGTATTCATTCATATCATCATCATTATCGTTATCAGCATAATCATTATAATCTTTGTTGTTATTGTTGTTATTACCATTTTATTGTTATTATTATCATCATCATTATCATCACTATTTTCATTGTTGTTATCACTATCATCATGATTATTATGATTATCATTATCAACATCATCATTGAGAACCAGTGTCATAGAGCCTCGAACACACGCACTCTGACGTCATCATTATCGTCATCATCATTATCATCGTCATCATTATCTATGACGCTATATCACCGAGCAAGATTATTTTATGCTTTTTCCTTTCTTATCATCGTTATTATTTTGTTTTTTTATCGTCATTGCTGTTGCTGTCTTTGATTTTATCATTATTACAATTTTCGTTATTATGGTTATCATTATTAAAACTATGATTATCATTATTAAAACTATCATTATTGATACCATTATCATTATCATTGTTGATATTAACCTAATTATCAATATTTTCATTGTTTCTGTTATTATTATTATTATTATTGTTATTATTATTATCGTCATTACTTTTATAGTTATTATCATAATTATTATCATGATGATTATGATTCTCATTCTCATTCTCATTATCATCCTCATCATCATTGTCATAATCCTTTGAAATCGATACAACTTATGCGTATACATGTATATAATTGAATATGCGGTCATTAAAGCCTTCACTTATGCAATTGACAATCAACCGAGCAATAGCTCACTCAGTTTCGTGCAAAAGTTCTAATCAAAAGTCCGGAGTTCGCGTCCCATATAGAAACCCCTTAACTTTTTTTTTTTTTTTTTTTTTTTGGGGGGGTCGCTATCATAATCATTAATAGTTCTATTGTCATTGTTATTGTTGGTGGTATTATTGTTATTTCTATTAGTTAATCATCATCATTATTACCATTATCATTTTAATCATCATCAGTATTGCTCTTATTATTGACGATAATGATGATAATAACAATAATAATGATAATTATCATTACCATTATTATTATCAATATTATCATTATTATTATTATCATAATAGCGATAATAATGTTAATCATAATAATAAGAATAATAAAGATCATAATGATAATAGTAACGATAAGGATAATCATAATGATAACAACAAAGCTGGCGATAAAAATGATGAGAGTGATAATAATGATAACAAGGATAATACTAATAATA
>NW_028234431.1:34792272-34794229 GCF_977035675.1 Penaeus japonicus | reverse complement strand
TTGATGGTGAAAATAATGATGATGGTTACGAGTGGGATTGTTGTGATGGTGATGCAGTCTGGTTGTTGTGATGGTGATGCAGTTTATGATATGTCCACTATGATGTGGTGTGATTTGATGCAGTTTATGTTTGTTTGAGATAGTGATCGCGCCCCAGTTATAGTTGTCATCATTATGATGGTGATGCAGTTTGATTGTTATAGTGATGCAGTTATGATTGTTATGATGGTGATGCAGTTTGATTGCTATAGTGATGCAGTTATGATTGTTATGATGGTGATGCAGTTTGATTGTTATAGTGATGCAGTTATGATTGTTATGATGGTGATGCAGTTTGATTGTTATAGTGATGGAATTATGATTGTTATGATGGTGATGCAGTTTGATTGCTATAGTGATGCATTTTGATTGTTATGATGGTGATGCAGTTTGATTGTTATAGTGATGCAGTTATGATTGTTATGATGGTGATGCAGTTTGATTGTTATAGTGTTGGTTTAGAGAGGTTCTTTTAATGGTGATGTAATGTGACTGATATGGTGGTGATAGTGTAAGAATGGTATGATGTTGTGATTGATATAGTGGTGGTATAGTGAGACTGTTATGATGGTGGAGCGTAATTGCTATCAAGGTATGTGTATTCATTATTTCATGAGTGATAAGTATCATGGTACTTTGATGACCTGAATGTGATAGTAGTTGAGAAATATTGATGATTGACTGAATAGGGGTCCTGGAAATGTCTATATTTATTATGACTGAGAGAGAGAGAGAGAGAGAGAGATAGAGAGAGAGAGAAAGAGAGATAGAGAGATAGAGAGAGAGAGAGAGAGAGAGAGAGAGAAGAAGAGAGCGATAAGAGGAGAAAGAGAGAGACAGAGAGAGAAGAGAGAGAGAAGAGGAGAGAGATGAGAGAGAGAGAGTAGGAGATGAGAGTACCGAGAGAGGAGAGAGAGTAGAGATGCAAGAGAGAGAGAGAGAGAGAGAGAGAGAGAGAGACTTTAAGACAGCCAGACAGATAGATAGACAAATTGATAGATAGAGAAAGAGAGAGCGAGGAGGGGGGGGGGAGAGTGCAATGAAGGAGAGTGGAAGACAGGGCAAGAAAGAGGGAGAAAGAGAGAGCGAGAGAGAAAGAGAGAGAAAGAGAGAGTGAGAGAGAGGGAGATCATTATTATGTTATCCTTATCATTATCATAATTTAATATCAGCTTTGTTATTGTATATTGTACATAAATATATCATTAGCTTGACGTGTTTGATGCATGATAATTATCTAATGTCACTACTCGTTAACACTTATATGTGATTGCTCCTATTAACCTCACTTAATTAATATCTATATTATTTTCTATTATTGCAATAATATCATAACTATCACAATATTAGTATTATTGTTATTATCATTGCCATTAGCATTATTGATAGTAGTAGTATTAACATCATCATCATCATTATCACTATTATTATCATTAACATTATTAGTTATTGTAATTTTTGTTATTATTACATTGTTATTATTGTTATCAATATGACTACTATCATTATTATTATCATTATAATTATCATAATGTTCCTTATTATCTTCATTATCATTACAATTAGTATTTTTTATCATTATTTCCCTTTTCATTATTAATATCATTATTGTTATCATCCTCATCACCATCAATATTATGATTATTATGATTATTATCATCAATATCATTATCATTATCATTATTATCATCATCATCATTCTTATTATCATCATTATCACCATCATAACTTCTGATGTTATCATAACTTTATTTTCATAATCATTATAGATTTTACTGTCATTAAACAACAGTTATCATCATATAACGTGATCCTGAAAATTCCTCCTTCAAGCGAGCAGAAGAAAAACAACAAAATAAATACAATTCTCTCTTGTTACCAGATGGCCGGAAGCCGTCGATTCTTTCCTCGTTTTCTG
>NW_028234431.1:34767272-34769772 GCF_977035675.1 Penaeus japonicus | reverse complement strand
GGAGAGGGAGAGAGGGAGAGAGGGAAGGGAGAGAGGGAAGGGAGAGAGAGGAAGATAAAGAGATTGGGGCAGGGAAAGAGAAAGAAAGAGAGAGGGAAAAGGAGAGAGACTGATTTTGATTTTGAGAGGGAGGGAGTGTGGTTGGGAGAGAGAGAGAGAAGGGGGGGGAGGGGAGAGAGCTAGGGAGCAAACAACAAATGTATACATCAAGGTCTCTAAACCGTAGCCACGTTTGTTTTTGCTTTGTTTTTTTTTCGGTTTTGCGTAATTGTATTTTCTCTTTTATCTTAGTTGCTTGAATATTTGTTTTCATAATGTAAATTTATATATATATATATATTTATATATATATATATATATATATATATATATATATATATATATATATATCTAGCTCTCTCGCTCGCTCTCTCTCACTGTCCCAATTTTTCCATCCTTCCCCTCCTTCCCCTTTCTCACCCCCTCCACCCATCCATCCCCTCCCTCCCACCCATCCACCCACCCCTCCCTCACCTTCCCCCACCCATCAACCCACCCTCCCATCCACCATTCCCCTACCACCCATCCATCCACCTCCCCCACCCCTCCCACCCATCCACTCACCCCTTTTCAAAGAATTCCCTCGGCGTTAGTGGAAATTAACCGTCACAGATAGAGAAGATTGATGGAGTTCTCAAATCCCAACATCCCGAGATCCAATTGGGAGCTTTTTTGGGAGCCTTTTGGGATAACGCGAGAGATGGCGTGGGGGCAACGGAGGACGGGGGGAGAGAGGGAGGGGGAGGGGTGGGGGAGGGAGGACGGTGGAGGAGTGGGGGCGACGGAGGACGGGTGAGGTTGAGGGGGCAGAGGGGTGGACGTTTATTGGGGGGGGGGGGGGGGATTTAGTTGTTTTTATTTTTAGTGTTATGGTTATTGTTCCTGTTGTTATTGTTGTTGTTGTTATTATCATTATTAATGTTGTGAGCTTTCGTATCTTTATCACAAATAGTGTATTATCATTATCATTATTGTCACTGTTGTATTGTTGTTATAATTATTCTCATTATTCTCATTATCAGTATTATCATTATGATTATTAGTATTATTACTAGTATTATCATCATTATCGTTGTTATTATCATTATTAACATCATTATTATCATAATCGTCATTATCATTAATACTGTTATCATTGTTACTGTTACATTTACTATCATCATCAGTATCATAATCATTATTGTTTGTTGTTATCATTATTATTATCATCATTATTAATGTTGTTATCATTATCATCATTATTGCAACTATCATTACCATCATTATTATTATAATTTTTTATTGCCATTATCATTATTTTTACAACTATCATTACCATCATTATTATTATTTTTTTTATTGTCATTATCATTATTATTCTGTATTAATCTATTCACATTTTCTATATTTCATAATATCATTTTTTGTTGACATTGTTTTTTCTTTTTACTCTTTCTCTCTCTCTCTCTCTCTCTCTCTCTTTTCTCTCTAAATCTGTGTCCAAATCACATAATAATTCAGCCAAATATACTGCGAGAAAAAAAGATACAAGAAAGATAAAATACATCAAGACAACGGATAAGGGAAATATCCCAACAGCAATAACATACAAATTGAGAAAAAAAAACTTTAAATCTATGAATTCGATTTGTATCTGCGGAGAGTTAGTCTCACGGAACGGGTAAAAGCTAAAGGGAAAACGGGCCTATTTTCCTGCAAAAGGTAAACACAGTATGTATGAATGGGCGTGTGTTTACAAGGCTATTGAAAACGAGTGTGATGGCTCGCTGATTCACTGAGGGGTTGTCTGTATAAACTGGACTAGGCTTGTTTGGGTTTCTGAATAAACATGTGTATAGGTGGCTTGTTTTTGTGTGTGATAGTGTATGGCTTAGACCCTACGTCTGTGTGTGTGTGTTTTTTTTTGTTTTTTTTTTGTATATGGTTTCATTTTTGTTTTTATTTTTGTTTATGATAATAGATATGATTATATAAGGCTTGATTTTGTGTTGTACGATGTACGTATATATGTGTGTGTGTGTGAATGTTCGTTTGCTTGTTTGTTTGTTTTTTGTTGTTTTAGTATGTGGGAGTCAGTATCTGTAGATTTTACACGAGAGAATGTATGGCTAGGTTTCTTGTATAATTTCACTTTCTGTACATTTACATAGTTGATAGTAAGTATACAACAAATATGTGAACAAAAAGGTTTATCTTTTTACTTTACGTGTGAATGTATACCTAGGGATTCAGTCTCTCCCTATGTAATGTATTCTCCCCACTTTGCGTGTGTGAGAGAATCATCACACCAGTTATTTGTATAGAAGATTTGCTTTCACTATACCTAAGCTTTCAACTATTTATCGTGCTTTATCATCATCCTATACTCTATATCTACATGTGTGAATTTTATATATATATATATATATATATATATATATATATATATATATATATACAAGCTTACAATATATCCACGTAT
>NW_028234431.1:34754772-34757272 GCF_977035675.1 Penaeus japonicus | reverse complement strand
GCAGCGAAGGGTGGAAGAGAATGAAAATGGATAGGCGAATAAATAACCATAGAATTACAAGAAGTTATTGATGATAAGGGTTATCATCATCACTACTATTATCATTATTATCAATATCATTGATAAATAGGGTTATTATTATCATTATTACTATTTTACTATTATCATTATCACTCTTAATAATAAGAGTTATTATCACTGTTATCAATGTTTCTATTAATCAACGAGGTATAAGGATGTATAAGGATAATGATAAAAAACAAGAGTAAGTCTGAATATATTTTCACACATGTTTATTTCTATGTCAGTATTATATCTATACATTATGAAACGATGATGATGATGATGATGATAATAATGATAATAATAATTATGATGATACTACTAATGATGATGATGATGATATTAATACTAACGATAATTATGACAATACTAATAATGATGATGGTAATGATGATAGCAATAATGATAAATTAAATGATATTACTGATAATGATAACAATGGTGACAATCATGGCAATAATAGTTGTACCTATAGTGAATTATTCTCTGGTATCGGGCGGGTCATCCCGTAGATTTCGGGCCGTCTGTCCCATGGCATCATGAAAAAAAATCTACGGACTTTTCCGCCCTGCAAGAGGATTTGGCTTTGCTGTTCTGCGTGTGTGTGTGTGTGTGTTTCTTTTTTAATAAGAATAAAGTGTGTTTTTATGTTCCTTTGACTGATCTTTCTGATTGCTCTGTGTTCTTCGTCTATATCTACATTACTACTACTCTACAAAACAGTACTTATATATTACTTTACCTTATGTTCTTTACTTACTTTTTTTATCTTGTCTCTTTTCCTTGGACTATAACACCTTACCTTTATTCTTCATCTGTTTTCTCTTCCTGTTTTCCTCTTCGTTACTCCACACGGATCCCTTCTTTCTTTCTCTTTTTCCTGTTTTCCTTTTTTGAAGTCGATTATAATCCTCCATTTTTGTATATTTTTATTCTAGCTTTATTTGAACGCATTTTATTAGTTATAAAACACAATTTTACACTTTAATATCCATTATATATTGGATTATGGTAAAACCTCATCATAAGCGTCAGGAAACTACCACAAATAAAAAAGTCAAGCCAGGTCAGTTTAACAGGAGTTTGTTCTTAACTTGTGAAGTGAGTAGCCAACCTTTTGGATTTTACCCTGATGGGCTTTTTCATTTTTTTTTTTTTTTTTGTGCTCTATGATTTTACCCTCTTACTATTATCAAGTAAGTGTATGGGTGTTGTTTCCTGATATTGGTTTTATTTCGAAAATTAGTGCTAATAAATGTATAATATGGATGCTTCCATTTTTTGAATGTCGCCTTTTAAAATTCAGCCATTTCCATTTTTTTTTTTTCTTTTTTTTTTTTTTTTTGGTGGGTACAGGATGAATTTTCATGCCTTTTTTCACCCGAAGTCCATCTGCTAAAAAGAACAGACCCACACATTTAATTATGACGTGTAGTTGGGTACCACGCTACCATATTAAACATCTATTATAAACTCTACGGAGTTTATTAATTACCCATTACAGTACCTGTGATCTTTTTAGAATGATTAGTTATCGTTATTGTTTTTGATATTGTTGATCATATCATTATCATCGTCTTCATCATTATCATCACCATCATCATCATCATCACCATCATCATCATATGATCATCATTATCATCATCACCATCACCATTACCATCATCATCATAATCAAAACACTTATAATGATCAAGACAACAGTAATAATCACACCCATTATCATTACCATCATCATCATCATCATTACATCATTATTGTCACCTTATCATTCCTATTAGCAATAGAAACAGTAATAAATAATAATAAAGTTAGTAAGCCCTATTATTAATTCACCTATCAGATGTGGTTTCATCTTATATAGAAAATGGCAACTCGGCGACTATGCTTAACACCTATGCTATATCTATTGCTCAACTATGCTTAACAAGGGTAAACTATGCCTAACTATTTCATCATCTAACTTCTAACCAACTTCTAACCTCGAGGAGATGATTATGATGAGATGGTGATTAATGAGGGTGATAATGATAAGGATAATTATGATAAAAGTTATGATAATATAAAGATTATAATGATAATAAACTATAATAATGATAATGATTAAGATAATGATAATAACTATAATAATGATAATAATAATAATAATGATAATAATAATAATAATAATAATAATAATAATAATAATAATGATAATAATAATAATAATAATAATAATAATAATAATAATGATAATATTGATAATAATAATGATAATAATGATAATAATGATAATAATGATAATAATAATAATAATGATAATAATAATAATAATGATAATAATAATAATAATAATAATAATAATAATAATAATAATAATGATAATAATAATAACAACAACAACAACGACAACAATAATCATAACAATAATAATAATAATAATGATAGTGGTAATGGT
>NW_028234431.1:34732272-34737272 GCF_977035675.1 Penaeus japonicus | reverse complement strand
TAGCTCACTCAGTTTCGTGCAAGAGTTCTAATCAAAAGTCCGGAGTTCGCGTCCCATACAGAAAACCTTTTTTTTTTTTTTTTTTTTTTTTGGGGGGGGCGCTATCATAATATTTAAGAGGTCCATTGTCAATGTTATTATTGGTATCATTATTCTTATTTCTATCAGTTAATCATCATCATTACTATCATTATCACTTTCATCATCATTAGCATTGCTCTTATCATTGAAACGCTTACTATTTAAGCACTATTGTTATCATAATCTTTATTATTCCGATCATTATCATCATCATCGACATTGGTATCATTTTCATGATCAGTTTTTGCTATTATAATTGTAAACATCATTACCATCATCATAACAAATTATTGTCATCGTTGTTATTATTATCATCATTACATTTATCACTATCATCATCATTATGGATTTCAATATTATTATTATTGATATCATTGTCATTATTGTTATTATCATCAAGATCATTATCATCGCCATCTTTACTTTTTCTTCCTGATATCATCATCATCATTATTATAATAACTATCATTATTATTATTATTACTATATCAAGTATCATTATCCTAATCCTTATCCTTTTCCTTATCATTATTATCATCTATATCATCATCATTATAATCATCATCATCATAATCATCATCATCATCATCATCATTACCATCATCATCACCATTAACATTATCATCATAATCATCATCATCATCCACATTATCATCATCATCATTCCTCTTTTTATTATACATATTATCATAGATATTTCCTTTTCATCATCGTTACTATCGTTGTTTTTATCATGATTTCTGTTACTGTCTTTGTTTATTATTATTATCATTATTAACATTATTATTATTACAATCATCATTATCATTGTTATCAGTATTTTTCTTTAATTATTATCATAATTTTTAATGTTATCATTGTTTAAATTACTATCATTATCATTGTCGTTATCATCATAATCATCATCTTTATTGTTACTGTAGTTATTTTCATCAGTGTTATTGTAATTTTTATTATCTTCATTATCATTATTATCATTGTTGTTATCATTATTATCATGATCATTGTGATTATCATTATCATCATTATTATCATTGTTGTTATCATTATTATCATGATCATTGTGATTATCATTATCAATATCATCATTGCGAACCAGTGTCGTAGAATCATAATCATTATAATAATAATAATAATCTAACCTTTAATTTACATTATAAGAATAATGATCTACGAACACACGCACACAGCCACACACTCTGACGTCATCATTATCGTCATCATCATCATCGCCATTCCTCTTAGGATTCCTCTTATTATTATCTTTACCGCTGTCCTGTTCTGTTTTGTTTTTATCTTCTTCTTCTTCTTCTTTTTCATTATCAATAGTATTATTGTTATCATCATGACTATCATAATTATTCTATTATTGTTGTCATTATTATTCTTGTTATTATTGTCATTATTAGCATCGTTATTGTATCATTAGTATTATCATTATCATTATTATTACTGCTGTTATTGTGATTACAATTGCATTATAATGATCATTATTGTTATCATTCTAATTCCTTACTACCAGTACTGCTCTCTGCATTGTTAATATTAATAGTAGTAATAGTAGTTGTTGTTGTATCACTGATATTAACATCAGCATCACCATCATTGTTGTTATCCGTATTATTATGATCTTATCATCTTTATTATCTTTGTCAATGTTATCATTCCCACTACTATTGTTTTCATCATCGTCATGATTATGCTAATTATTATTATTATTACTATTATTATTATTATTATTATCATCATTATTATTATTAATATCATTATCACCATCATCATAATCATTATCATCATCATCATCATCATCATCACAATCATTTAATTATTACTAATATCAATACAACGTATGTATATGCATGTATATAAGCGAATATGTCGTCATTAAAGCCTTCACTTGTGCAATTGACATTCAACCGAGCAATAGCTCACTCAGTTTCGTGCAAGAGTTCTAATCAAAAGTTCGGAGTTCGCGTCCCATACAGAAAGCCCTTTATTTTTCTTTTCTTTTTTTTCTTCTTTTTTGACAATCATTAATAGTTCTATTGTCAATGTTATTATAGATGGTATTATTGTTATTTCTATTAGTTAATCATCATCGTTATTATCATTGTCACTTTCACCATCATTAGTATTGCTCTTATTATTGAAACGCTTTCTATTTAAGCATTATCGTTATCATAACCTTTATCATTCCGATCATTATTCTCATCATGATGTCATTTTTATTATCAGATTTTACTATTATAATTGTTCTCCTCATTATTATCATAATAATAAAATGATTGTCATCGTTATTGTTATGATTATTAACATTACAATTATTACTATTGCCATCATTATTGATATCATTATCATTATCATTGATTTTATTGTTACTATTGTTATTATGATCATTATCATCATCACCGTTACTTTTTCTTCCTGATATCATTATCATCATTATTGTGATGACCATAATTATCATTACTATTACTATTACCACTATCATCATATTTATCCTTATCATTATTATCATCGTCATTATCATCATTTCTATTGCTATCATACATAATATTGTCATTGACATTTCCTTTTTATCGTCGTTATTACACTGTCTTTAGTATTATCATTACAATTATATTATTGTTATCAGTATTATGACTATGATTATCATTATCATCATTATTGATGTTATTTTTGTATTCATTCATATCATCATCATTATCGTTATCAGCATAATCATTATAATCTTTGTTGTTATTGCTGTTATTGCCATTTTTATTGTTATTATCATCATCATTATCATCACTATTTTCATTGTTGTTATCACTATCATCATGATTATTATGATTATCATTATCAACATCATCATTGAGAACCAGTGTCATAGAGCCTCGAACACACGCACTCTGACGTCATCATTATCGTCATCATCATTATCATCGTCATCATTATCTATGACGCTATATCACTGAGCAAGATTATTGCATGTTTTTTCCTTTCTTATCATCGTTATTATTTTGTTTTTATCGTCATTGCTGTCTTTGGTTTTATCATTATTACAATTTTCGTTATTATTGTTATCATTATTAAAACTATGATTATCATTATTAAAACTATCATTATTGATACCATTATCATTATCATTATTGATATTAACCTAATTATCAATACTTTCATTGTTTCTGTTGTTATTATTATTACTATTATTGTTATTATTATTATCGTTATTACTTGTATTGTTATTATCATAATTATTATCATGAAGTTTATGATTATCATTCTCATTCTCATTCTCATCATCACCATCATTATCATAATCCTTTAAATATCATTGAAATCGATACAACTTATGCGTATGCATGTATATAAGTGAATATGTGGTCATTAAAGCCTTCACTTATGCAATTGACATTCAACCGAGCAATAGCTCACTCAGTTTCGTGCAAGAGTTCTAATCAAAAGTCCGGAGTTCGCGTCCCATACAGAAACCCCTTATTTTATTTTTTATTTTTTTTAATAATCATTAAGAGTTCTATTGTCAATGTTCTTATTGATGGTATTATTGTTATTTCTATTAATTAATCATCATCATTATTACCATTATCATTTTCATCATCATTAGTATTGCTCTTATTATTGACGATAATGATGATAATTATGATGATAATGAAAATTATCATTACCATTATTATTATCAATATTATCGTTATTATTATTATGATAATAGCGATAATAATGTTTATCATATTAATAAAAATAATAAAGATTATAATGATAATAGTAACGATAAGGATAATCATAATGATAACAACAAAGCTGGCGATAAAAATGATGAGAGTGATAATAATGATAACAAGGATAATACCAATAATAAAGTTGATGATATTGATGTTATTAATGATGATCATAATGGTGGTAATGATAACAATGATTATGATAACAATACAAATTATTACGACAATGATAATCACGCTTTTTATAACAATAAAGATAACAGATAATCATCAAACTCATAACTATGACAGTAATGAAAGTGATAACAAAAACAATACAGATTATCATTATTCGTAGTTGTTATATGAACATTTTCATCATCATTATCATCATCTTCATCATAATTACCTTCATCATCCCTTCTTCTCACCACTATCTTTATTTATTATCATCCCTTCCACTAATTCTAATTATAATTATCCCTTTGTTAACTCCTGCTTAACGATGTTTATTCAGTCTCTTTGACTTAAAATTCGGAATGGAAATGTATATCTCGTCATCCGTTTATAATTGAATGAAATTGATTATAATTGAAAAAAGAAATTGATGTCTTTTTACTTTTCGGGAGAGTAGGAATTCATTAAAGGAGGATTTTGGTGTAGTCTCTATTGCTTCGGTCTGTTTGTTGTCCGTCTATTTACTATCTACATTTCTATATCTATCTTTCTGTCTCTCTCTTTCTCTCTCTCTCTTTCTCTCTCTCTCTCTCTCTTTTCTCTCTCTCTCTTTCTCTCTCTCTCTCTCTCTCTTTCTCTCTCTCTCTCTCTCTC
The DNA here is from genome assembly GCF_977035675.1 of Penaeus japonicus. NCBI lineage: Eukaryota > Metazoa > Arthropoda > Malacostraca > Decapoda > Penaeidae > Penaeus > Penaeus japonicus. Next base: position 34,732,662 of record NW_028234431.1, on the reverse strand, counting down.
TCTCTCTCTCTCTCTCTCTCTCTCTCTCTCTCCCTCTCTCTCTCTCTCTCTCTCTCCTTCTCTCTCTCTCTCTCTCTCTCTCTCTCTCTCTCTCTCTCTCTCTCTCTCTCTCTCTCTCTCTCTCTCTCTCTCTCTCTTTTTTTTTTTTCTCTCTCTCTCTCTCTCTTTCTCTCTCTCTCTCTCTCTCTCTCTCTCTCTCTCTCTCTCTCTCTCTCTCTCTCTCTATATATATATATATATATATATATATATATATATATATATATATATATATATATATATATATAGACAATTTTTAAAAATAAGGATTAACTCGATATATCAAAATCAACAACATTAACCAAGAATGAAACACGTTTTCAAATCGTAAAAAAAATAAAAATAAAAAAT
>NW_028234431.1:34714772-34719772 GCF_977035675.1 Penaeus japonicus | reverse complement strand
GTGTCTGTGTATCCACATATATATCAACAGAGAAAATTACAATAAGAACAAGACCAGAACGAGTTCAATCCCATGCATACATCGAACAGGAGGACTAAAATGAGAAATATGTTAATGGGTCTCGTGTATAAGGACCACGGTGCCATCAAGGGTTAACAACGTCCTTGACATTAGCATCGGTTTATGACCCAATTAGTTTATATTCCCTGTTGCTTGGACTAACAGCTGTGCTTGTGATATGTATGTGCGTCATGTATGTTTCTCGCCGTTCATTATCGGTGCGTATTAGGTTGTGTTTCGTTAGCTCTTTCTTCTTCTTTCGTTTCTTCTTTTTCTTCTTCTTCCTCCATTTACTCTTACTCTTCTTCTTCTTTCCTTTTTTTCGAAAAAACTCTTCTTCTTCTTTCCTTTTTTTCGAAAAACTCTTCTGCTTTTTTCCTTTTTTTCGAAAAACTCTTCTTTTTATTTTCTCTCCCTCTTCTTCGTCTTTTTCTTATTATTATTTCTCTTCTTTCTTTCCCTTTTCTTATTTTTCATATTCTTCTTTCTCTCCTTCCTTTCCTCCCTCTCTCTTTTCCTCTTCTCCTTCTTCTTCTTCATTTTCTTCTTCTTTTTCTTCCTGTTCATCCTCTTCCTCTTCTTCTTTTTCTTCCTGTTCTTCCTCTCCTTCCTCTTCTTCATCTTTTCCTTCATCTCCTTCTACTTTGACAACAATAGGTCTCTCCGTTCGCGTAATCCCTTTGTGAATAAGACTTTCTTAGTGTATGCAAGATTGATAAACAAAAAAATAACGAAACAGTTTATTCTTTTCATATTCGTTAAAAATAGATAACAAAAAAGAACAGTTTTTTTCGGTAACACTCACTGAGTATCTATTGTCATGTGTCTACATATAAAGTTTTTTTTATATTCTATTATATGAAGGATGATTAACAAAAAGTTGGATTTTTCCTCTTGTCATGTAAACGCTTAGCCACGAAAATTTATGTCTTTGTTGTTGTAGAATGTTAATGAAGAGCAGAAGGAGGTCGAAGAGAGGAAGAGAAAGAGAGAGCTGAGAGAAAGAGGGGGGGGGAGAGGGAGGTAGAGAGAGGAAGGAGGAGGGGAGAGGGAGAAAGAGGAAAGAGGGGGGGAGAGAGAGAGAAAGAGAGGAAGAAAGAAAGAGAGAGAGAAGGGAGAGAGAGAGAGAGAGAGAGAGAGAGAGAGAGAAGGGAGAGAGAGAGAGAGAGAGAGAGAGAGAGAGAGAAGATAAGAGAGAAGAAAAGTGAGTGAGAGAGATATATATAAAGAAAAAGAGAAAAAAAAAGAAAAATGGTACGCGTGGAGAGTAAAATAAGTGAAGGAAAACGCTTAGAAGAAGCATCTTGTCGCTCTGCGCTCAACGACCCGTGTCTCCTAATGGTTATTGCGTGCAAGGGTTTGTGTTTTATGTGTTCGTGCGATAGATAGTGGACTAAATGTGGATTAAGATGCAGAGGCACAAAGCTAGACAGGGGAAAGTGGGAGAGAGAGAGGGGGGGGAGGGAGATGGATAGAGAGAGAGAGAGAGGAGGAAGAGGAGGAGGGGGAGGGAGGGAGGGAGGGAGGGAGAGAAGAGAGAGAGAGAGAGAAAGAGAGATAAAGATAGAGTGAGAGAGAAAGAGCGGGAGAGAGAGAGGGAGTGAGAGAGAGAGAGAGAGAGAGAGAGAGGGAGAGAGAGAAATAGAGAAAGAGAGAGAGAGAGACAGAGAAAATAAATAGAGAGAATGAAACTAAAAAAAAAAAAACAGTTTCAGGGAGAAAAAACAAGAGAGGATATATAGCTGAAAAAGTATATATATTAATAATAATCGGATGTATGTGTGTATACGTACATACAGGTGTTGTGAGTGAGTGATCCAGAGCTTCAAGATTTTCTAAATAGAGAAATTCCCTCTGTAGCAATTATTTCATTGCTCTCTAATCACATACTTTAAACCTTATACGTCATATTTCGGTATCACCTGCAGCTGTCTTTATATAATCAAAATTCATTGCCGTATAACTTTCGGGCAGTGGAAGTTGGAACTTGAGACTGAGTGTCTAGTCTGAACAAGAATTTAATGGCCAGGCGGCGCTCTGCGGTGCCCTCCGTCACTGACCAGAAGTTGGAGGACACTGCACAATGTTGGCAAATATAATGTATATATATATATATATATATATATATATAAATATATATATATATATATATATATAAAAATATAGAAAAATCTATAGAGAGAGAGAGAGAGAGAGAGAGGGACGAAAGAGAGAGAGAGAGACGACAAGGAAAGAGAGAGACGACAGAGAGAGAGAGAGAGAAAGAGAGAGAGAGTATGTAGGTATATATATATATATATGTATATATATATATATATATATATATATATATATCTTGTGTGTGTGTGTGTGTGTGTGTGTGTGTGTGTGTGTGTGTGTGTGTGTGTGTGTGTGTGTGTGTGTGTGTGTGTGTGTGTGTGTGTGTGTGCGTGGATTTTGTGTGTGCGTGTGCGTTCCCACGTGTCTGTGCTGTTGACCTTAGTGTGTGTGTGTGCGTTTTATTTTTGTGCGTGTGCAACCATCCCGGAAATCCCCCTCCGTCCCCGCCCCCAATGCCGCAACCATAACCCGTCAAACCTCCAGTCCCCCCGCCCCGTCCCGGCCCCATAATATCCGACGTGAACCGTACCGCCCGCGCACGACCGAACAGAAGCCGACCGTGCCCGAGTGCGTCGGGAGCGAGGTCGAAGCTCCTCTCGGAAAAATTGAAATTAGGAAAAGAGCTTGACTATGATTGATACCCCGAAGGCCGGGATATGAATAAGGTGTCAGGAATGATGGATGACCTGAGTTCCCTTGCGGGGTGACCTGGCTGGACGGGTCAAGGGGCGGGAATGCACTTAAAGTTAAGTGGAAAGACCCTATGTCAGAGGAGCGAAAGTGGTGTGTTGTTTTAGGGAGTTTGTGGTGTGTTTGGTGTCTGTTGGAGGCTTTGTGTCGTTTTTATTATTATTATTATTATTATTATTATTATCTTCATCATTTTTTTATTATTTTTGTTTTTATTATTATTATCATCGTTCATATCTTCATAATTTCTTCTTTTTCTTATTTTCCTTCCTCCTCTCTAATTCTTCTTTTCCTCCTTCTTATTATTATTTTCCTTCTTCTTATTTTCCTTCTTTTTTTTCTTTTTCTTCTTCTTCATTCTCCTTTAATTTTTTTCCTTCTATTTCTTCATTTTCTTATTATCTTTCTTCTTTTTTTCTTCTCCTTCTTTTCCTTCTTTTTTCTTTTCCTTCTTCTTCTTCTTTTCCTTCTCCTTTAATTCCTCTCCTTCTTCTTCTCTTCCTTCTTCTTCTTCCTCTTTTTTTTTTTTTTTCTTGTCAATTATTATTTATATATTTTTATATCATTATTCTTATCATATCATTAAACATTTTCATATATTATTATTATTATTATGATTATTATTATTTATGACTACACTTGATTATTATTTATTTATTATCACTATTATTTATTTATTATCATTATTATTTATTATTATTACTCATTATCATTATTTTTATTATCATTATTATCAACTATTATTAATTCATATATTCTTCTTCTAATACATTATTTTTTTTCCCTTTCATTCATCCTTCTCTATTTCCCCATTCCACCTTCTTCTTCGACCCTTTCTAACTTATTTCTTCCTTTCCTATTCCTTGCCTTCATCTCACTTCCCTTTCCCATTAATGTTCATTTACAACAAAGAAGTAAAGGCGATAACACACTTATAATAGAACTCGTGCCGTTGATATGTGTCAAAGTAACCTAATGCTAATATATGGTTAATATATATATATATAATATAAAAAAAATTATTAAATATATATATATATATAGAATATATATATATATATATATATATATAACTAAATATATCTTTTTTTTTTTTTTATTTTTTTTTTTTGTAGTTTTATTTTTTTTATTTTTTTTTTTTTTTTTTTTTTTTTTTTTTTTTTTTTCTTTTTTTTTTTTTTTTTGTTCCACTAAATCCAGAAAGGGGGGGTGTGTGGTGTAAACAACCCCCCCCTTTTGTTGGGGTTTGTGTGTGTGTTGGGGGGGGGGGGGGGGGGGGGGTGGGGGGGAGGGGGGGGGGGGGGGGGGGGGGGGGGGGGGAAACATCGCTGTATAAACGAGGTAAGTCTTGTTTCTTTGCTCTAAATTGGGTAGATTATTTTAAACACAAACAGAGAGAGAGAGAGAGAGAAAGAGAAAGTGAGAGAGAGAGAGGGGGGGGCGAGAGAGAGAAGAGAGAGGGGGCACGAGAGCGAGAGAGAGAGAAAGTGAGAGAAGAGGAGCGAGAGAAAGAGAGAGAGAAAGGGGGACCGAGAGAGAGAGAAAAAGTGAGAGGGAGAGAGAGAGAGAAAGGAGGGCTGAGAGATAGAGAGAGAGAGAGAGAGAGAGAGAGAGAGAGAGAGGAAGAGAAGGAAAGCGAGAAAGACAAGTATTAAAGAAATTGCAAAATCTCAGCTAGGCCTAAAAAAAAGGCGTTTAGGCTTAGGTATTGCAAGATTATCATTGCAGCGGGAAAGGTTTCGTTTATAAACTGTGATTTTTGCCCTTTTTAGAATCCTTAAATTTCCTTTCTTTAGACAGGTATAAATTATCCTTATCCTTTACAATTACAACCCTCATCCTTTTTATATATCTAAAAAACACAAAATGTTGTTGTGTGTGAGAAGCATATCCAGGAAAATATATATAACATTAATTATTACATCAAGCTGTTTATTATGTTATTCTTATATGCTTGCCTTATCAATTTATTAATGTGTCCAATTCTTGGATCATATATACAATTATAAAACAAAGTGAAACTTAAGAGGATTCGGTGGAAGTTGGTAGTGTTTTTATCCAGTTATAATTGAAATGCATAATGAAAGTGATGTAATATGATGATATAATTGATAAAATTAGGTAGTGTTTATTCACATTTTTTTTTTCAT
>NW_028234431.1:34702341-34709841 GCF_977035675.1 Penaeus japonicus | reverse complement strand
GTTTATGAGCTGAAAAAAGTAAAAAGTGATAAAAGTGAATAAATGAAAGGTTTATGAGCTGAAAAAAAAGTGATAAAAGTGAATAAATGAAAGGTTTATGAGCTGAAAAAAAAGTGATAAAAGTGAATAAATGAAAGGTTTATGAGCTGTAAAAATAAAAAGTGATAAAAGTGAAAAAGTGAAAGGTATATGAGTGAAAAAAAGTGATAAAGTGAATAAATGAATGGTTTATGAGCTGAAAAAAAAAATTTAAAAAGTGATACAAAAGTGAATAAATGAAAGGTTTATGAGCTGAAAAATAAAAAGTGATGAAAAGTGAATAAATGATAAGGTTTATGAGCTGAAAAAATAAAAAAGTGATAAAAGTGATGAGTAAAATGGAGTAAAGGTTTTATGGAGCTGAAAAAGTGATTAAGTGAATAAAATGAAGGTTTATGAGCTGAAAAAGTTGATAAATAAAAGTGAATAAATGAAAGAAGGTTAGTTATGAGCTGGTAAAAATGAAAAAGTGATAAAGAGTGAATAAATGAATAGGGTTTAATGAGCTTGAAAAAAATAAACGGTGATAAAAGTGAATAAAATGAAAGGTTTATGAGGACTGAAAAATATAAAGTGATTAAAAGTGAATAATGAAAAGGGTTTTTTATAGAGCTAGAATGAATTAGAGGATTACAAGTGAATAAATGAAAGGTTTTATTGAGAATGGTTAAAAATAAAAAAGTGATAATAAGTGAATAAACATGTAAGAGGTTTATGGATAGACTGAAAAAAGTGATAAATATAAAGTGAAATAAATGAAGATTTTTGAGCTGAAAAAAGTGGATAAAAAGTAGAATAAATGAAAGGGCTTATATGAGCTGAAAAAATAAAAAGTGATTAAAAGTTGAAATTAAGATGGATATAGGTTTGATAGAGCTGATAAAAATAAATAAACGTGATAAAAAGTGAATAAATGTTAAAGGGAAGTTATGAGCTGAATATGTGATTAAATAGTGATTAAATGAAAGGTTTATGAGCTGAAAAAAGTGGATAAAAGATGAATAAGATGAATAGGGTATGAGCTGAAAAAGGTGTATAAATAGTAGAAATAAATGAAAGGTTTATGAGCTGGTAAATAATAAAAGTGATTAAAAGTGAATAAATGAAATAGGTTTCTGAGCTGATAAAAAGTGATAAAAGTGAATAAATGATATGGTTTTCTGAGCTGTATAAAATTAAAAGGATTAAAACGTGAATAATTGAAAGGGTATGAGCTGAAAAAAAAGTGATATAAAGTGGAAATAAATGCAAAGGTTTAATGAGAACCCTGGATTAAGAAAATAATAAAAAGTGATAAAGAAAAAGGTGAATAAATGAAAGGGATTGTGCAGAATGAGCTGAAAAAACTGAAAAAGAATGTGATAAAAGTGACATAAATGAAGAGGCTACAGAAACATGAGCTGAAAAAAAAAAAAACTGATAAAAAGTGAATAACAATTGAAAGGTTGATGAGCAGAAAATAATAAATAAATTAAGGTGAGACATGTAAAAGCAGTGGTGAATGAATGGTTTATGAGCTCGGAAGAAAACAGAGGGTTTTTTGATAGAAAGTGAATAAACTACGAATAAGGCTTCTATGAGCTTAAAAAAATCCGATGTGTTGAAGTGATATAAATGAAAGGTTTTTATGAGCTGAAAACAGGGTTTGTCTTTTATAATTTCAAATTTCCGTATGATTCATGAACAGAAAGCCCGTAATTCTACAAGGAAGTTCAGAGAGGCTGGAATTAACGAGAATGATCATGTTAGTATTGATAATGGTTTTATGATGATTGGATAAGCGATCAATGAGGGGACGAAAATGAGTTGTAATTTCTGTGGAAAAAAATTTATTGAGGGGATAATCAATTGAGGTAAACTATGACAATAAGGGGAATGATTAATGAGGATGAAAATGTTAGGATGAAAATAATGACAATTGCATAATGCACTCCGAACATGAAATGTTAATGGTGATACAATAATGATAGCAATGATAATGATCATGATGATATCGATAACAATATGAATAGTGATGATAATATCAACAACAATAACAATGATGATACTAATAATGATAATATAGTGATATCAACCATAACAATCATAATTATAATAATGATGGTAATAATAATAATGATAATCATAAAGATATTGATCACGATAATGATAATTGTTATAACAACAACAACAACAATGATTATGATCATGATTATAATGATAATGAAATTAGCCCCTCTCCCCCCCTATGTAGACACTCACACCACAACACCACTTGACAGAACTACTAAGTACGTTAGTAATGTTAGTCCGGTGATAATGACATTGATAGAATATTGATATCGTGACTGATGAAACATACCTCTAATGAGATTAAAAAGGCATATATTTTGGATGATGAATTTTTATGATACAATTGATTAACTTTGCAGACATTAGTGATTACTAAGGGTGCTGTATTTACTTCATGTTTGCTGCTTACTACTACTGTCCATTATTGCATCTATTATTGTTTTATAAATCTATCAACATATCATTATCAATTATTAGATGTTATTATAATTTCTTTGCTAACTGCTTGAGTGAGGATTCGATACACTTTTTTCTAATATTATTATTCACATATTATTTATTATTTAATACATTATTACTATTTTATGTACTCAATTATTTTTATCATTATTATAATTTAGTTCCTTATAATCGATATCAATCATCAACTTTCAGATTTTTGCTAATTAATATGTCATCATCCTCATCATCACTAGTATTATCATTATCATCACTTGTGTGCTTGCTCATCTTATCGTAATTAGCAACATTATTTATTACGCTATTATTAGATTATGACTTATGTATTATTTTTATCTATGGAATTAAGCTTGCTTATGTCTGGATACAGCTGGATAATGATGAATCCACTCTCGCGCGACTATGCACAAGAAATAGATGACATTCCATTGATTTCCTCATAAAGTATTTAGCAGCTTTCATCTCGATCTCTTTCATGAACAACCAAGAATATATTTTTTGTCTCTGATAAAAAAGAAAAAAAAGATTATTTCAAGGATTCAATGTTGAAATTAAACAACAATGTTTCAACTTGTTTCAGTCACATGGAAATAGGATTTACTGTCAACTGGAATTATAGGAAAGGAACCTTAAATCCTATTACTATTTATTATGATTTTTATAGTGAACAAGATGTGAAATCGCTACTGATTTATGAAAGGAAATTTGTACCATAATATTACAGAATTAAAGTTATGGGTTTCTGGGACACAATTGTTTAACGATATTCGAGTTTTTGGAAAAGATCTTAAAGTAATGCATTCTTTATTTTCTACCTGGCAGAAATAGAGAGAAAGAGAGAGAGAGAGAGAGAGAGAGAGAGAGAGAGAGAGTTAGAGAGACGGAGACTTTAGCAGAGAGAGATGTTAGACAGAGAGAATCAGAAGAACGAGAGAGGAGAGAGAGAATAGAGAGAGAATTAGAGTGAGTGAGAACCTCAGTGAGAGAGAGAGAGCATGTTTAGAAATAGATAGATAGATAGAGAGGGAGAGAGAGAGAGAATTAGAGTGAATGAGAGTGAGAGAGAGAGAGATTTAGAAATAGATAGAGATAGATAGAGAGGGAGAGAGAGAGATAGAGAGATTTCAGAGAGAATGAGAATTATAAACGATCGAGAGAAAGAGAAAGAATAGAACAAAGAGAGAGCTCGATTAGAATTAGTCTCAAATGAGAATAGACAGATAGGAATCAGAGAGAGAGAAAAGGACAAAAATAGGGCATAATAAATAGTAACAGTATTTCGAAAAGTGACCTGATTTTCTGACCTCTCATCACGCACCCACACTTGAAAAGTAAGTGTCAATTTCTAAAATGGAGCTGGTGTCTCCAATCTATATAATGGTTGAAACATATTTCAGAAGTGATTCTTAAACAAATGTGAGACATGTGGAACTTTGTGCGTGTGTGTGTGTGTGTTTATGCGTGTGTGTGTGTCGTGTGCGTGTGTGTGTGTGTGTGTCGTGTGTGTGTGTCGTGTGTGTGTATGACTGTATATTTTTTCGTTCTGCCGATTAATCATAAATATACTTACAAATCAAAATACCTTTGGAATTAATTTAACTACGTGTATGTATAAATCAAAGGGTATTGATATCCTTATGAATTAAAGCTGTTTGATTGATAATGCAATAAAAAAAACCTTTTACGCCTTTTAATCTGATTGATATCTTTTACACCGAAGTTCACAGAAAATACATATATGCTCAAATAATCCCAGACTGACAGTTCAACTAATAATCCTTAAAGTCGATAAATTTGATGCGATTTCTCCTGGTCACAAACACGTCGCAATCACGTTTTAGAACTTGCTTCCCAAAGACGCTGCGTGTCGCTGACGGCGCGTGACTTTGGCTTCGGGAATAAAAATCAGCGGGAATAAAGTAGAGAGAAATGGACGGCGATATTAAAAAAAAAGAAAAAAAGAAAAACAGATAAAATGGCCACGTTTTCGGCCATAACGTCCTGCTGTCCGAGCGAGTCAGGGTTGTCGGCGCCCGCACGAGAGGTGGTTCCTGGCAGATAATGGCAAGTGCTGATCATGTTTGTTTTTTTTTGTTTATTTTTTTTTTTTTTCTATTGAGGGGATGAGATGGCAGATTTTCTTGGTTTGTGTATATATATATATATATATATATATTATTATGCTATATATATATATTTATATTATATATATATATATATATCTGTGTGTGTGCGTGTGTGAGTGTGTGTGTATGTGTATTTACATTCACAAACACAAACACAGAAAAAACACAAATAGTTAACACCAATAGGGGACAGGCACTGCAAATTACTGACAACAACAGTCTTTGTTGTTGTTTTTTTCTATTTAATGGAGTGTAGGATATCAGTACATGAAAGCACTGGGCAAAACAATGCTAAAAGAACCGGTTCTGAATATTTCTGTTTAGATTATTGTTATCATTATTAATCTATAAGCATAACATCTCATTGGCATTAACAGATATCCTTGTATATATTTAATCTCCCTAAAAAAAATCAGTGTAGATATATGTGTATACGTACATAGATAAACTAGACGTTTCCAAAGATATACCTTAGATTTTGCTTCTAAGATTACACAGAACAGGTAATGTTGATAAACCTTTGTCGGACCCCCTAGATAAGTAAATTACAGGCATGCAGAAGGCTAAAGATTATGTGTTGTGTGTGTGTGTGTGTGCATGAATATACATACATGCATCACAAAAAACGTCTTATGTCTTCGTTCCGTAAAAATTGGCGACATTGTAGTGATCATTGATGATGTATTCAAGCAAGATGCCAAGTTTCATTTCGTATTGAGCTTGCCATAAATTAATCTTTCGTACTTTTTAATAGATTACCGACGGAGTGGGCCGAGCGGTAAGCACTCCCCGAAGGCACGGTGGGTCTGGGATAAATGTTGCTCGTGAAGTTTGTTATAACTGTTACTTCCCGTACACAATCAAAAGAGCCTGGGCACAACTCTTCGCTAACGACATGTAATCATAAAAGAAATAAATTCATAAAACTGATATTTAATTACTTGGCATGGATGTAGACACGTACATGATGGGCTTATAACAAAAACCTTTACATAGAACTGGATCACATTATTTATCTTACAATGTGTCTGTCTCGTACCGTCCGTTGAATAATGATAACACAAAATACAATAAAGATAAAGGCTCGGCTACGGCCTCTCTCTATATCAACTTATAGCAGGAGGTCCCCTTATCCGGCAGTCTTCCGCCAAGGATCTCTGGCTTACAGAAAGAAAGCCTTACTTCTATAAGCAAACTGCCTGTTTGGATGAGGAGAGAGAGTACCAGTAGCTTCGTCCGTGCGAGCTTGAGACCCTTGTTCCTCTCCGGACATCTCCGTCAACGTCTTGAAGGCGGTAACCAGCAGTTATGGTTTGTAAGAGGCGTGAGACCTTCTTTGCTCTAGTGTTTAAAATTAACATAGAATACAGTAAAAACGAGAATATAAAATGACGGGAAAGCCAAAAGACAGACATAACGTTTTATTATCCTTTGTGAGCACCATGCAAAGAAATGTTGCAATGACACGGTGCTGGTCCCTGGTGGCCACGGGTATAATTTCCAGACGAGTCCAGCCCTGCCACGAATAGCTTAGGACCCCCTCAAAGGAGCCCGTTTTTCCTAATCGGGAGATAGTTCACTAGACCCCCCAGTGGATTCCACAACCGAGGCGTTCCGCGGAACCCTCGGGGTTTCCGCCGACCATTAACAGGGGTTCGCGAGAAACTCGTTTAAATAATTATGTGCCTATTACAAATATGACAGTGATCTTCAATTCATACATTCGTTAACTTCCCTTACTCATAACAACACCGTCACTTAACAGTCTCGCTTTCCAGACCACCAACATATCTCGTTACGTGTTCAGTCAGGTACAATGTATATACTAGGTAATGAGAGCAAAATGCTATGCATAGTAAACATGCACTTGAATGTTGTATTTACTCAAGTTTTTCAACTTCTTACCGCTCTGTGAACAAGGCATGCCTCATGCCTGATACCATTTCATTAAAAGCAAATCAAGAAAGAAATCGTTCTTCTGTCTGTCGAGGAAGAACTGCGCGTGTGTCTGTCAAAAATTCGGCCAAGAATTTCACGAGATACGCAGAGGGAAAGAAGCCCAAGTGTAACACACTGAAGGTAAGTCAAAATAACATTTACTGACTTATTATGTGTGAACTCTTTTGATGTAATATTAGATTTTATATGGAATTATATTGCTCAAGAACTTTTCGTAAAAATAATATATATAAATTAGAATACTATATATAGGGGTTCCTTGGAATTTGAAAAAATTATTAACAGGGTTTCCTTCCGCCGAAGGTTGTAAAGGTTTGGGAATCACTGCACTAGAAACCATCCCACCCCCAGTTTGCCATCTGCAAATCCCGTATATATAATATATATATATAATATATAGATATATATATATATATATATATATATATATATATAGAGATATATATGTATATATTAATACATATACATATATATATATATATATATGATACAATATATATACTTTATAAACATTTCCATCCATTCACGAGATTTATAACAACTACAAAAATCATTTATTGGTATGCGTCTATTGTTAGACATGATGCAGAAAATGCGTCCTAAAAGAGCTTTCCGTTTCCTCTCTCTGATCGTCCCATGGGCCGTGGACATTCTTTAAGAATTTCTTGGGGAAGATCATCGCACAAACATGCAATCTTTCTGCGGTAGTCATGGGTTCACGGAGGTAATAAAGAAGCGCAATGAAATTGGCGAAACAATTTCTTTTCTCTTCTCTCTGTTTGTCTGTCTGTCTCTCTCTCTTGCTCTCTCTCTCTCTCTCTCTCTGTATATATATATATATATATATATATATATATATATATAT
>NW_028234431.1:34697341-34699841 GCF_977035675.1 Penaeus japonicus | reverse complement strand
AGTTTATATACATATCGTATATATATATTTACATATATATATATATTTTTATATAATTCAATATATTATATCTTTTATATACTAATATACGTACTATTTAGTATATATATATAGTATATATATATATATATATATATATACATGTATATGCTATATATTCATTATATATATATATATATTTATATATATTTTTATAGTTATATTATGCATGTATATGTATATATATTAATTATATATATATTTTTTTATATATATTTTTTTTTATATAATATATATATATATACATGAATATATAACATATATATATATTATATATATATACAGTTAACATATATTTTAAATATATTATATAATTTTTCATACTTAATATAAATAGTAGAATAATATATATATATAGATTTCTATACATATATATATATATATATATTTTATAGTGACAATATATATATATATCTATGTATATATATATAGATAGTTTATAGGTATTTTTGTGATATGTATATATATACATGTATATGTTATATTTTCGAAGTATATATATATTTATATATGAATTATAGTGGATATATATAGATATTTTTATATAATATTATATTATGTATATATTATATATATATATATATACCATATTTTGACATATAATTAAGTATATACATACATATCTTACATATAATATATATAGTTATATATATTTATATATATTATACTATCGAAACAAATTATATTTACTATATGTACATTATATATTATATATATATATATATATATTAATATATATATATAGATATAAATATATCATACATATATGTATTATTACACACAATCATATATATATTACTATATATATATACTATATATATATACGCTAAATAGATTATTTATATATTATATATATATACTTATATATATATATAAATATATATATTATATAGTATAGTATATATTAAATATGATAATATATATATATATATAGTTATTTATAGATTATATATATATATATATATATATACCTGTATACTGTATAATAAGAATATATATATATATATATATATATATATAGATATATATATATATATACTATACATATATATATACTTTATATTGTATATATATACATATATACCTAAAATATACATATATATATATACTACATATATATATACTATATATATATATATATATATATATTATATATTATATGATAATATATATGTGTGTGTGTGTGTTGTGTGTGTGTGTGTGTGTGTGTGTATATGTGTATGTGAGTGTGTGTGTGTGTGTCGTGTGTGTGTGTTATACATATATATAGCGTATATATAATATATATATTTATATATATATTAAATATAATATACATAAATAATATATATAATATCATATATATATATAATATATATAGATAATAATATGACTATAACAATTTATAAAATTATATATATATTTATTCATACAATTTTAGTATATAATATTATATATATATTTATATATATATATAATATATACATATATTATAGTATGTTCTATATATATATTTATATATTTATTATATATATATATATATATAATATATATATATATATATATATATATATATGTATATATGTATATAAATTGATGATAGATGATAGTAGATAATAGGATATAGATATTATAATATATATTATATAAATATATATAAATATATATATATATATATATATATATATATATATATATATATATATGTGTGTGTGTGTGTGTGTGTGTACACACACACACACACACACACAGACACATATATAAACTATCATAGGACATACTTGCTTAAAACGAAACAGAATTAATGAAGCTACTGAGCGAAATCACAACTAATCACAACTTATCATTGATACTTGAAGACCGAGGACTTGAGGCTTCAAACTTGGGCCTTTAATTGGCGAAATGACATGGCCAAGAATTACACTAATGAAAGAAGGTATGCTTCCAACTGCAACATGCTTACGCAACATTAGCAGCAACATTATCATTGGTTTACAAGTTCCGTTTGACCGGGAATGTGTCCCTGTGATAACACTTTTTATCTGTTAAGAATAGAATTACGATTTTGTTTTACAACACAGTAAAAGGGCAACTTATTATCATCATTATTATCATTATTATCCTTATTATCATTATTATCCTTGTCATTATTATTATTGTTATTATTATTATTATTATCATTGTTATCATCACTATTATCATTATATAATTTTCATTATTATCATCATCACCTTCATTATCATTGTCATTATTATTATTATTATCATTATTATCATCACTATTATTATCATATAATTTTCATTATTATCATCATCACCATCATTATCATCATCATTATCATTCATTTCTTGAAGATTGTCAATCATCATTATCATTCTACCCCCCCCCCCCTCATTATCAGCACTGAATGAGGATATTTAAATTATATCTTAATTATATCAGTAGTATGTGAAGATAAAAGCTATCCACGATGATAAGTGTT
>NW_028234431.1:34690641-34692027 GCF_977035675.1 Penaeus japonicus | reverse complement strand
ATATATATATATATATATATATATATATATATGTACACACATACACATATATATATGTGTGTGTGTGTGTATGTATGTATGTATGTATGTATGTATGTGTGTGTGTGTGAAAGTGTGCGTGCTTGTGTTTGTGTGCTAATAATTACCATCCTACCTTCTTCTTCCTTCTTTTCACTTACACATATTTTCTCTCCATTTCCTTAGTCGTCCACCGTCACTTTCTAACCCCACTGGATTCTGAAAGATAACTCCGCCTTTAAGGAAGATCCCCATGAAATAGAATAAGATAATAAAGCCTGATCTAACAGAAAAGAAACAAAAAAAGGTGATACGAAAGGAAGAAACGAGACATTAAAAAAACAACAACAACAACAAAAAAAAACGAAAAATAATAAAAGAATAACCATGATAAAAAAAAACATCCAACACACGCTCGCTTAACCCCTTGCAACCACCCTTCCGCACGCCCATCCATGTTGCGAACGATAGACGCAAGAACCGAATGCCTCGGTCATCGCTCAATTGACAAGCAACAGGCTGGCGCGAATGACCACCCTTATTGAATGGGCGAACGAAATAGCTCGCGAGACTGGCAAACTGATTGAATGGGCGAACGAAATAGCTCGCATTCGTTAGAGAGCTGATGAAAGCAGTCGATATAATCAATCAGTGATCAGGACTGCCACTCAATCAGGCTTCCATTTCTATTAGCGACGGCACTGGCGAGACTCATCGCTGGCGTCGAGCGGAGGGGGACGAGGATGGGTGGGAAACGATGGGGGGTGGGAAACGATGGGGGATGGGAAACGATGGGGGGGGGGGGGTAAGAGTGTGAGAGGGAGAGGGATAGGGAGAGGGGAGAGCGGAGGAGATAGGAGGGCATACAGAGAGAGGAGAGGGTGTGGAGAGCGAGTTGTGAGGGTGGGGAGGAAGAGGGCGAGGAGAGGGAGAGCGAGTGAGGGGAGGCCGAGGGGGAGAGGGAGTAGGGAGGACTAAAAAAAATAAAGGGAAGAGAGCGGAGGGAAGAAAGAGAGGAGAGAGCGAGAGGGAGAGGGATAGGGAGAGGGAGAGAGAGAAAAGAAAGAGAGAGATATAGAGAGAAGAGAAAGAGAGAGAGAGAGATATAGAGAGAAGAGAAAGAGAGAGAGAGGCATACAGAGATAGAGAGAAGGAGAAAGGGTGGAGAGGATGAGGGGTGGAGAGGGAGAGAGAGAGGGAGAGGGAGAGAGAGAGAGAGAGAGAGAGAGAGAGAGAGAGAGAGAGAGAGAGAGAGAGAGAGAGAGAGAGAGAGAGAGAGAGAGAGAGAGAGAGAGAGGATAAGGCTATGTGGAAGAGGATAAGAAACATTTCAAGAAGGACATGATCCACCAGTGTGTCAACCGAAGC
>NW_028234431.1:34683141-34685641 GCF_977035675.1 Penaeus japonicus | reverse complement strand
AAACGATTTTTTTTTCTTGCTAGATCAAAAAAGAGGAACATGAAATAAAAAGTATGTACACGAAATAAATCAGCTTATATTTCATCATTCTCAACATTGCTCACAACAAAGCTTTGCAACACAAGACTCAACAAGGGAAATGCACTCTTTGTTGCTGTGTCGATTCAGCTGGCCCTGAAAGAGAAAAAAAAAAATATCTCGCGTTTTTCTTCTAATAATTATTCCAGATTGAAAAAAAAGTAGATGACATATTGAAAATCAATGGAATTTGAGATATATGTGATATTGCACAGAGAAGAAGGAGTGACAGAAAGAAATGAAGATAAATAAGATGATGATAGATATATAGATAGAGAGAGAGAAAAAAAAAAAAAAGGCAGAGAGAAGAATGATGAGATAAATACGAAGATGGAGAGATAGTTAGACAGATAGATAGAGAATTCTTGGTTAGATCTATATCACTAGATCTGTCGCATGGAAGAAAACAAAGTCGTTGTTCCATATGCAATTTGAGATGTTCGGGACACGGACACCATGCAACACCATACAGCTTCACCATCACCAAGTTCAGGCGCCGCCCTTGCCAGCGGTTCCCATCCACGGTCCGAGGACTCTCTCACAGTTCACTCTCAAAGTAATAGTTTTTGGGTTCAGGAACGAGTCTGCTCTGCATTTTCGGCGAACCGCGCGCTGGTTCCTCTGACGGTATGACGGTTCCGCGGCGCCCTTGCGAAAGGAAGCCAGGACGCGCCCTTAGCTCCCGCGACTCTCGAGGACGGCCTGATAGAGGGCCGTGAAGGGCCGCACCACGACGTCCCACGGCTCGGGCGCCGCCACCTCGAAGTAGTCACACAACAACAGCCACAACAGCCCCAACAGAGCCAAACAACAGTCGACCAGGTCACGGATCTCGTCCGGGTTGACCTCTCGGGCGTGGCTCAGGTCAGCCTTGTTGCCCACGAGGACCATCGGCCGAGGCGCCCCCGGGGTCAGCTCGAGGATGACCCGACGGAGACGGCTGAGGGCGGCGAAGGACGAGTGAGACGTGAGCGAGAAGACGAGCATGAAGCCGTCGCCCCAAGACACCTGCGCCTCACGCCCCGCCTCCACCACGTCCACCTGCAAGGGAGGCGCCTTCCGTTTAGAGTTTATTACCTTTTTTTATATTTTTTTATTTATCATTTCTTAGAGCAATGTGTATTAGCTAAATGCCCCTTTCATAAGTCTTCTCCAGAAGGACCGTCAAATCAATCGAAGTCTGAGCACCTATCGAAGCAACGTGTCTTTTCTCAATTTCTAGATTAGTCTTTGCTGTCACGACCGGAATAAGAATCAGTTAACTTCTTCCAGAAAACTAGGAAGAGAAGCTTATAAAAATGTAAATGAACGTAATTTACATATCTATCTATTGCCACCCTTGTGATATTAACTTTTTTTTCTGACTTCTTACTTCTTATAATTATTTTTAAACCTACTTTTATAAAATGATGCAAAGTGGCTCTGTAAATCCTTGATAAAGGTTAAAGGAAAAGATAAACGTGAAACCTGTGATGACAATTATATATTTTTTAACAGAATGTTGAAAAAAGGATATTATCAACAACTGTTGTTGCAACAGCTGCTGTTGCTTCTACTGATGCTGTTGTTCCTCCTTCTCTTCCTCCTTTCCTCCCACTGTTTCCTTTCCTTCTTCCTCCTCCTCTTCCTTCTCTTCCAACTCCTACTTCTCTTCATCCTCCTTCCTCTCCTTCTCTTCCATCTCCTCCTCCTCTTCCATCTTCTCCTAGTCAACCTCTTCCTCCTCCTTCTCTTTCTCCTCCTCCATCTCCTTCTCCTCTCTTCTACATCCTCCTCCTCCTCCTCCGCTTCCACCTTCTCCCTCCTCTACATCTTCCACTTCATACATCACATCCACTTCATCCAACCCATTCGACATTAACTTCCATTTCTACCATTTCATCCACCTCATCACTCACCTACATCCTTCACCTCATTCCTCATCCACTTTCTACACTATCCACCCGAAACATCACAAATTTCATCCTCATTCCACCTTACCTTCCACCCACCTCGCCCTCCATCCACCTCGCCCTCCATGCACCTCACCCTCCATCCTACTCACATTCCATCCACCTCGCCTCTCTCTCTCTCTCTCTCTCTCTCCCTCCCTCCCTATCTCTCTTTCTCCTCTGTATGTCTCTCTCTCTCTCTCTCTCTTGATCTATCTACCTATATATAGCATAAATTGTAGCAATCAATCTATCTATCCATCCTCTCCCTCAATCAATCTATATATCCACCTCGCCCTCCATCTACCTCACCCTCCATCCACCTCACCCTCCATCCACCTCGCCCTCCATCCACCTCACCCTCCATCCTACTCACACACCATCCACCTCGTCCTCCAATCATCTCACCCTCCATCCACCTCGCCCTTAATCCACCCCCCGACTTGACACTCACATGACCCGCTGTGTCCATGACCTGGAGGGGGAGGTCG
>NW_028234431.1:34678141-34680641 GCF_977035675.1 Penaeus japonicus | reverse complement strand
TAACCTAACCTAACCTAACCCAACCCAACCCAACCTAACCTAACCTAACATAACCCAACCTAACCTAATCTAACCTAACCCAACCTAACTTAACCTAACCTAACCCAACCTAACTTAACCTAACCTAACCCAACCCAATCCAACCTAACTTAACCTAACCCAACCTAACCTAACCCAACCTAACCTAACCCAACCCAACCAAACCTAACCCAATCTAACCTAACCTAACCCAACCTAACCTAACCTAACCCAACCTAACATAACCTAACCTCATCTAACCTAACCTAACCTAACCCAATCTAAGCTAACCTAACCCAACCCAACCTAACTTAACCTAACCTAACCTAACCCAACCTAACCTAACCTAACCTAACCTACCTAACCTAACCCAACCTAACCTAACCCAACCTAACCTAACCTAACCTAACCCAACCTAACCTAACCTATCCTACCTAACCTAATCTAACCTAACCTAACCTAATCTAACCTAACCCAACCTAACCTAACCTAACGTAACCTAACCTAACGTAACCCAACCTAACCTAACCTAACCTACCTAACCTAACCTAACGTAACCCAACCTAACCTAACCTAATCTAACCTAACCTAACCTAACCCAACCTAACCTAACCTAACGTAACGTAACCTAACCTAACCTAACCTAACCCAACCTAACCTAACCTAACGTAACCTAACCTAACCTAACCTAACGTAACCCAACCTAACCTAACCTAACCTAACCTACCTAACCTAACCTAACGTAACCCAACCTAACCTAACCTAACCTAACCTACCTAACCTAACCTAATGTAACCCAACCTAACCTAACCTAACCCAACCTAACCTAACCCAACCTAACCTAACCTAACCTAATCTAATCTAACCTAACCTAACCTAACCCAACCTAACCTAACCCAACCTAACCTAACCTAATCTAACCTAACCTAACCCAACCTAACCTAACCTAACCTAATCTAATCTAACCTAACCTAACCCAACCTAACCTAACCTAACCCAACCTAACCTAATCTAACCTAACCTAACCTAACCTAACCTAACCCAATCCAACCCAGCCCAACCCAGTTAGGTTAGGTTAGATTAATTTAGGTTAGGCTTGGATAGGTTAGATAAGTTCGGTTGGTTAGGTTAGATTAGGTTAGGTTAGATTATCAACCAATATTTTTGATTGATTTAAATGCTATAAACTAAAGCACATATCTCAACCCATATCCACCTCTTCTGTTTTCGTAAACAACAACACAGATAAACACAAACACAGCGGAACCAAGGATACACATAAATAAAAACAACAAAAAATCATAATCATTATTACAGTCAAAGTGTATTTGTTTCATTTTAATCTATTCTGGCTAATACTTTTGTTTATATTGTTACAAGAACGGTATTACGATGTCACAGTTACACGAACGCATTTTGCATTCACACAAATTCATCTTTTACGAGAAGAAAACACACGATATTGCTGTACATACATACACACACACGCATCAATTTATATATATATATATATATATATATATATATATATATATATATATATATATATATATATATATATATATATATATATATATAAACGTGCGCGTAATCATTCTGTCTCTAAATAACAAGCGAGCGGCCGAAGCAAAAATAATTAAAAGCAGAATTATGCAGATAGTGTAAGCGCATCCGCGGAAATGCGTTCTCCATGGAAATTGGCGGGAAATTGTTTCTAGACTTTTCTCCCGGACTAAAAGGTCGAGTCTGCGGTTAGAATTATAGCTGCGCTGAAAGTGACAGGCGCTGAGAGAGGAGGAATGCCTTCGCCACTCCTTGTTCTGTTTGGAGGAGGAGGAGGAGGAGGAAGAGGAGGAGGAGGTGGAGGAGGTGGAGGTGGTTGTGGTGGTGGAGGAGGTGGTGGTGAAGGTGGAGGAGGTGGAGGAGGAGGGGGAGGAGGAGGGGGAGGTGGAGGAGGTGGAGGTGGAGGTGGAGGTGGAGGTGGAGGTGGAGGTGGAGGTGGAGGTGGAGGTGGAGGTGGAGGTGGAGGTGGAGGTGGAGGTGGAGGTGGAGGTGGAGGTGGAGGTGGAGGAGGTGGAGGTGTAGGAGGTGGAGGAGGTGGTGCTGGTGGTGGTGGAGGAAGAGGAGAAGGAGGCTGGAGGGAGGCTAATTCTACATCACTCCTTGATGCTTATAAATAGATGAATGAATAAATAAATAGACAAATGAATAGATAGATAAAAGATGAATCTATATACATATACATGTATATATATATATAATATATATATATATATATATATATATATATATATATATATATATATATATATATATATATATGCATATATATATATATATATATATATATATATATATATATATATATATATATATATATATATATATATATATGCATAAAAAAGAAAAAAAGAAAAGAAAAAAAAATATATATACACGCACACATATACATATATATACATACAAAATAAAACCCAAACCA
>NW_028234431.1:34645053-34647553 GCF_977035675.1 Penaeus japonicus | reverse complement strand
ACAAATTAGTTTCGCAATACAGTAAAGCGAGTATAAATAAAAACCCATCTGGAATGCTGTGCAAGTGGGACAAGTGCCCGTCATTGGGACAGGGTAAGCAAATTTATCCCTGTCTTCAATTATTTTTATTGCTATAAAGGTTTAATTAGTGTTGAATTATTTTCTAAATGTTCTTGCAAATAGGACCTTCATTGCTTAGAACATTTATCCTTTCTTCTTCTTTTTTTGACTGTCACTATTGAAAGATAAAAAAGACTTCACTGAAAACGATTATTTTATACATGTTTTGTAGGGTCACAATATGAACCATGTTTCTTACACAAAATAAATAATCATTCTCTTTCTCAAAAATATGAATATCATGTCATAATGTCTGGTATTGCTTACATGGTATGTGATTCGGCGAAAGACCATTAAGCATTAAATAAAGCACTTGATAATTTGCCCAATTGTTTAACCAGAGCGCCAAGATTGCTTTCGTTGGCGATTAACATTCGTACCCCTTACCAGACGGTTTATCATCATTTACTGAACCAAACTTTACCATCTCTAGTTAATGAGCTGGTAACTGACCCCTGGTAAATGTCTTACGATCCTATGTTAGTGAATCCTACCCCTGATCACCAATGATAATACATATAGGATTACCGCAATCAATACTCATAACCTTTCCTTTCCTGTCACCCATAATGTTCAACTTCAAAAGCTGAACCTTCATCATATATGTTCAAGAAATTTTCCTCACTTTAAAAAGTGAAGAAAATAACACCTTACTCCTTCAATATAATTATAGGCATTTACTTATAATGAGGCTTATTTATCATCAAAGTTACTTGCATTTATACCCAATTTACTTAAAATCAATACCTGCAATTGTTTTTGGTGCCATGCTAACACAGGCAAAGCCTCTCTAAGCACTTAGCATAGATCAGATCTCTCTCATAATGGTATATTGAATAAAATTTACTGCAATAGCACAGCCTCATTCACATACTTTCTTTATCATTTTCCTCAAACCTTCAATTTTGTTGCCAGTTAAATATGCAGCCTTAATTCTTTTTTTTCATTTACATCTTTCTGATTATGATGACTGTCTTGTTATAAAATGTACAGCACTATTCTTTAGTAAAGACAGCTCTTCATCATTAATAATTAGTTAATCAATACAAAATTAAGCACAAATTTCTACACAAAAGCACCAAATGCTATATCATTACTTGAGCTAAGAAGACCAAAGTACATGCTAATAAAAAGAAATACCAAATACCATTTATACCAATAAAAAATCATGACAACATTACTATATATACAATAAGGGTAAGATACGAGCATCAAACAAACCACAAAACCAGTATCTCTAATAGTTTCTGAGAAAACAGCTGTCCTATGTCTCTCAATTTTAATAATGACCCCCATCTACTTTTTAAGCAGTTATACTTTCTCTAACAATATCAAGAATCATTCATACAGCAAATTAAATGTAAAGAATTTCACAGATAGGTAGATAAAACAAATGGTAGTTAATTTAGAGAAAAGTAAAAATAATATTATTTACTATATATACAAATATACATACACCCTTAATTTTGGTAGGTTTTGTATATGATATACATACTTTTAACCATTGTGTACAGGTGTCCTGGACATACATGACAGCTCCTATTAGGGCCTAAAGACGGTGTCAATGTGTACATGACGTGACATCGGGATCTGCTCAAAAGCTGAAGTGTGCACAGTCATGAATTATGGCTTTTTTGGCTGTAATGACACTAGCTCCTGAGCTACAGGGTTCCAAAGTCAGCAAACCCGCATTTTATGATAATTAATGGATAAAATATTGTTTGGGTTACCCAGAGGCTGAAAAAACCCCTCTAATTTTTTATTATATATATTATATATATTTATATATATATATATTATATTATTTATATATTATAATATATATTATATATATAGGTATATGTAAAATATATACATATGCAAAATGTATAAATATATATTATTATACATATATATACATAAATATATTATTCTTATACATATATTTACCATATATATACAAATATACTTATATAATTCATTTATATACCTATTATACATATTTTTTAGATATATACAACATATACATATAGTTTTCATACATATATATACATATAAATTTTACATACATTACATAGATACATAAATATTTACATACATACATATATATTTTAGTTATATATATATATATATAATATATATATAATATATATTATAAATATTTATATGTGTGTGTGTATATATTATATTAAATATATTTGTTAAATATTATTTATTTTTTATACATGCATATACACACACTCCACACAAACACACACACACAACAAACCACAACACACACACACCACACACACACACCACACACACACACACACACGCACTCACACACACTCATATACATTTATTATATTATATTATATTTATATATATATTATATATACATATATATATATATATATAT
>NW_028234431.1:34635511-34644953 GCF_977035675.1 Penaeus japonicus | reverse complement strand
TCATTGCAACAGTTGGTCGTCCCCAATGCCCATTTATGTCCCGTTATTAGGTTTGTTGCTCATTGAAACTGCACTCTGGACCCTGCCCCCTAGGGTAAGGCCTTCTCCCCGATGCAAGCAGGCCCCATTCCGCTCGGGATGTTGAAAAGGACATTCTCTCCGGAAATGCCCTTCCCTGACGGTACGCCCCAACACGTACGAGCATAGTTTTCTTTTTCCTAAATTGATCTCTTGCCGAGATGGTCGTGTCGTGGTACAAGTCCAAAAGATCGTGAACGTTAGCCTGGGAAGGTACATCAATTCCTGCTACCTACTCCCAGATCTGTTCAAGAATGAAGGAATAGACAGATTGGCCCCTACTTCCCCTGCCCGATGCCCCACACGTGCTTCCATACCCGCTGCGTCGTGTCCACCAGTTGTTGCAAGGGAGCATTTTCCACATGGCACACATCTCCCTTAACCAGCCTGAAGACCTTGCAAAAGAGCCTCTTAATCAGCTCATCTGGATCCCCAACTGCAGTAGGTAGGTATTTGTTGTTTTGAGTACTCGAACACCTTTATAACTGCCCCTTCAAAGGGTAATATAATAGGTCTAAAGGGGCTTTGACCACTTGTGAGGCGGTGGTTCATGGATAGACGGAAAAAATCACTAGTAGAGCTTGTTCCTCCGGAACTTCTAGGCGTAGTTTTGTCTTGAATTGCCCCAATCACTATGCTTCGAAAATAGAGCTATTTATAATGAGTAATCCTGCTGGTCCCGCACAAGATGCCCTGGCATTTCTATGAAGGTGTCGTCTGTAAGTGATTAGAGAGATTTCAATTTGGCGTATCCATCTCTCTATCTCTTGGTTACGCCGAAGGTTGGGTTCGTGTATCACCTGAGAACTTTGGAATGGGCTACTTTTCCATGAAACAGCAACCCTTTGTTGAATGCTGATTCAAACAGGCTCACATTTTTGAGATGATGATCCGCCAGAATGTAGAAGTTTACCCGTTAATCTCGTTCTTGTTCTTTACACTGAACTGTGTTTGCCTTGGCTTGGTGTAAGCGTTATACTTGGTGTGATTGATTGTAGAGCTTCTCTCAAGCGAACGATTTGCCTTCGGCCGCCAACAGCTCCTATCCCTTGTCAGCTTGGATTGCAAGAGCGGTCTCCACCTCTTGAAGTGTTGCGCGGTCTCTCTCAATCGCAGCCTCCTTAAAGTACTCTGCTCCTCCATCTGACGCATTGCATCGATCACAAGCTGACGATCATGTACGGATTTCGCCTCTAAAAGTTCGATTTCTTTCCATTAGAACTTCTGTTGGTTCTTCGCTTTTCATCCGATCTTTTTCATTTTTGCTTCCCAGAGCCTGATATTTTTCGTCACTTGTCATCCTTTCTTCTCTGCCTTTGCTTCTCTCTCATATAACCGCTCCTTCCCACTCAACGGTCTGTCCTTCAGAGTCGAGATCGGTCAATAGCTCTTCATAGGTGCTGATTTCCTCCGCGTCCGATTATCCCTTCTACCAGAGCAGTGGCACCTTCCGGCCGTTCTCCGCACCTTCCAAGGCCGGCCGCAGATGTGATGTGTCGGTGGCCTAGCTTTTCTTCCTCCGAACCATCATGAAAGTTCACTTACTCTAAAAAATTAAAAAAAACAAAAGAAATTAAACTGTCAGTAAAACGTTGTCTATGCACTAATACACTGTTCATACTGCGTACAACCGACTTTAAACACTATCCACATTTAGACATTAACGGCCCTAAAAGTAATCAGTCACCATGTTAAAGTATTGTTCCAACACCTGCACCATGGAATAAGACATTACTAGGCATAACTAATATAAAAAAATAAAAAACAAACAAAATTTATTCTAAATTGTGAGAAAACACTTCATTAACCATAATAAACAAGACAATTATATACTTATTAAGAACACCAGCACGAATAAAAGAAACACAGAACACTGTATAATGTAATAAATATATATTATTTCACCAAGTTTGATTCCTTTTGGCCGGCGTTGGTTCCGTCAGAAGGCAACACAAAACAATAGCTCCTGGCTAATTCAACTACCCCCACTGAACACCGATTGCCACCAAGAGCAGGCTGTCACGCTGGCTCCATTAGGAAGGGCCCAGTGCCGGACATCTAATATAATAAATCCACGGGATGCTTTCATCAGATTTCATTAATATTTCCGAGCTACATATTAATCAGTACTTTTACTTGCAAATAATTCGAAACGGGACCTCATTTGTGGTAGCGTGTGTCCGGACTTAAGCATGAGCAGTGGCCAAGAGGGAATCTAATAATTAGAGAATTAAATTGACAATAATTCAAGCAGAAACTATAACCCTATTTATGTTCTAAAAACACTCGAATCATTATCTGCCATAACACAAGTTCATACGAAAAATTATAGTCTCCAAGTAGGCGTGTGTGCGTGTGCGTGGCGTGTGCTGTGGATGTGCGTGTGCGTGTGGGTGTGTGTTGTGGTTGTTGTGTGTGTGAGTATGTGTGTGTGGGGTGGTGAGTGTATTTGTGTGTGTGTGGGTGTGTGCGTAGACGTGAGTAGAAGAGGATTTTTGTTTGCTAGCACTTCACTCGTGTAAATTAAAAGAAAGAAATAAGACAACGAAAAGAAGAAATTAAATAAAACAACGAGTTCTGGTGTTTTATACTCCGATTTGGCAGCGTACATATATACAACCAATATAATTGTCTTTACCTTATCATATCCTCACAGGTCCAAAGATGAATATCCATCTGGCGAAGGTAGGCCCGTTACAAAATGATATGAAAAAACACTCAATAATCTAAAAACCCACAACATAAAATGCGACAAGCGTTCGTCCTGCGAGCCCCAGCGGTGCCCTCTCTCTTCTCAATCTTTCTCTGTGTCCCATCTGTCTGTGGCGGGCTTCGCTTCAGGTGCGCATTTCACTCTGTGCAACTAGAGCCCGCGAAAAGTTACTTAACGAACTGCCCGTGCATTTTCTGCGCAGATATCGTGCAATTAATTCAGGTGTCAATATATTTTCCAGAACCAATGTCCAACTGGTTTTATAAGCCCAGTATCGTTGTTCATACAAGGTGACGCTCCGCGCAGGAGATCGTCTGCACGGGTCACCATGCCTCAACACCTCGCCACCTTGTGAGACCCTTTCCTTGTCTTCCCCCCCATCTTCTATGATCCAGTATGGAGCCCGAACTGCAAAATTCCGATCACGAATAACCGCCCTCCATGCCCGGAGTGAATGTCGGGGCGTCGCCTCCACTCGTCTCGATTCTGATGGATCCCTGCGCTCCGCTCCGGGCCCGCCCATTTCCATGACGATCTGGCGCAGAGATACGAAGCAGTCCATCGGATCACACGACGAGCCGATCATTCACAACTTCCCATCTCCAGGATGTCCTAACACTATTACCAAGGTCTCCTCCTGCCCATCTTCGTCTATCTGCGTAATTCGGCCAACAACGGACACTCGTCCACCTTTGCCCTTATCAGCTACAACTCTCCCGCCCTCCTCTCCCAAATGGGGGGAAGTGACCTTGTAAGAAGCATCTGTGGGAAACAGTCACACAATCCAAAACTGGCTTGAGCCCCTTCCATCGCTCCTTCGCAGTGGCAAACTGTGGAATGAAAAGGCAGCAATTTATAAAGGCGTATAGACTGACGCCCTCAAAGAAAAACTACCCAGAACTCTTAAAACAATAAAATCATTAAAAAAAATAAACATACCTAAAGAAAATAATATAGTCAAACTTTATAAAGCCGTCCAAATGCTAGCTCAGAAGTACACATAAACCGTAAACTAAATATCTACAAGAAAGAAAACAAATGCTTAACGGACTAAAATAATCTTATAATATAACAGTAAGAATTAAAATAATAGTACAACTTAAAATTGAAACTGAACTCAAATAAACATGTATTAAAGGTTTACAAACAAAAAAGGAACCAAAAATTACATACAAAATACACATATTTAAAAAAAAAACTATTAACAGATGACCGTTTGCAGCTCAACCAGGCCCCACAGAGGATACAAGATACTTCCCTGAGGATTTGTTCTCATCCTCCTTTTTAGGGCGGCTTAATTCAACACACCTGGGTCTCTGGCACAGCTGACCGATCTTTCACAAAGCTAGCGCCTCAAGTGCCTGAAAGGTTTAATCGGTTAGCATTATCCTGCTCTTATAAGGTGGTTTCTACATCCTGATAATGTAATTACAGGTCCAGAAACTTTAATGATTCGGGCTGCCCAATCCCAGCGAGAACCTAAGTACTGCGAGACCAGTAAGCCGCGTGAAAAATTTCTAAACAGAATGAGTGACCCAACATCCATTGCAGTACTTTTCTGCATCGTTTAATTGTAGTTCCTCGCCCAAGTTACCCGTGCCCGAACGCGAGGTTTCAACTGCAACAGATCGCGCATCCTGTAAAGCATCATGAAACTCCTTTCCGCGGCATCCCGATGCAAACGTCACATTATTTGAAAGACCCTACTAGGGAAATGACCATTTATGACCCATAAGAGATACAGTGGCTGGTCACCTACCGACTTATGAAATGCAGTATTCAATTTAGCCGGACATGAGGACACTACTAGCCACTCTAAAGGATGTCTTCATTAAGTCGCTAATCCCTTTCTCCCACACACTTTAATTAGATCTTTCAACCATCCCATTAGCTTGTTGGGTGACATGCAATGGTAAGATGAATCGTAGTTTTGACAATATCACATACCTGAGTATATAATCTATTATTAAACTCACACCCACAACCTTCCGTAAGGACCTGGCGACCAAAAATTGTTAGAAAGTCAGTAATATATCTTCGGCAATTCACCTCTGCTTCCTTGGAAGGGACCGGAATAACTGTAAAAACAGTGCTAGGAATGTCAATCAAACAAAATACCTGATATCCACCAATCGACTGGCCACAATCCAAAAGATCAGCTGCACGTTCTGAAATGATCGATAACCTCTGGCAGCAGCCAAACGGGGCCTATGTGGAGTACCCTTTCTTTCGCTGACAGGCACATGAATAACTTAACTTTAACATCTTCCACATGTTAGAAAATAAAATAGGTCCCTTAACTTTGATAGTCCTAAAATACCAAGATGGAATCAATGCACTGTTATGTGCAAAGTTTCAAGCTCTTACTATGAACTGGAACTACCCAACTGATGCACTACATGTCCCAGGTAAACTCACAAGTTGATAAAGAATCGCCATTCTGCAAAGAAAATTCCTCTAAAGCTAAAGGTACTTCTTCTTAGACACTCCTTTCCCTCAAGTTACTCATTTATTTCTAAGAGCAATGGGTCTTAATTGTTCCATCCCGCATTGCAATCGGTCAACAGCGGCAAGATCGACTTGCCTATTGCACGAATAAACTTATCAGTACTTTTGGTTGGAGATCCCTGCTTATAACGATCTCAAAAATTGTAATGGAGCCTTATCCCACAGACAGGCGAGACTTTTTGTCCTTGCCTCTAAAAACATAAACCACTGGCGATGATCAGATAAACGATAAATTGACTACCTTAAATTAAGGAATCAAATCCCTTACTCCTTTCAACCACAGCCAAGCTTCGCATCTGTTGCAGAATAACGTGTTTTCTGCCCCCCGAATTTACGGGAAAAGTAATCAACTGCCGCAGTTACCATCAGTGTCCCCCTGCATTAAACAAGCACCAATAGCTGTTTGCGACGCATCTTATGACCTAAAGGATCGTTAAAACATTTCTTTAATATAGGCGCAGAGCTAGCTTGGGCCCCTTTAAAGACTGAAATCTTCCTCTCACAGTACCCCAACGAACGTTGAGTCTTTCCTTTAAGCAGCGTCAATGCGCCGCTAAGCACATCTTTAGTATAATGTTTCCTAAAGAAACCGGTACGCCAAGAAAACGGCGCACGACCCCCTTTGCATATTCGCGAGGTGGCATGTTTCACAAGCTTAACGACCTTCTCAGGTCTGGGCAATATTACCCCCCTTCAGGGTCACTTTAAATCCTAAACCGAAACTCCACACTGCAAAACTCGCATTTTGACATGTAAAGCTTGAAACCACATTATCAAGAACTCTTAAGAGCGTTTCCTCAACTGTACAAGGTTGAAGCAAATCAGGGCTGTAAACTACAACATCATCTAAATAACAAGTCTGTGCCTGCCAAGAACTTGGAAAGTACTATAGCATAGCGTTGGAATGTTTGTATTGGTGCTGTGAAAGCCCAAAAGGCTTCGTGCGAAACTGAAAATGACGTAGCCGTCGCTGAAAGCAGTTTTAGGGCTTATCAAAGGATCTACAGCACTACCAGTATCAGACCTATCAAGAAGAAAAGACCGAGTTCTCTAGCTCACCACAACTCATCAACCTCGAAGAGGAAAGGTATCAGCAATAGTCACAGCATTAAGTTACGGTATCCACACCTGAAACGACCAGGTCCCATCTTTCTTTTTTGACCTAACACTACAGAGATAGCCCATGGAGATGTTGAGGTTTCAATAATGCCAGATGTATTCAAGTCATCACATTCTTATACGGAGCTTTTTTTTAGCTACTCTGTAAACGCCACTGCCTAAATTGCATAATGGATTTGTATCTTACGTCATGACTTATGAGTTACACCAGAACTAAGTCCTACTTGCTATCCCCTGAAGAGAGATGAAAACTTAGCTAGCACTCCCTTAACTGGTCACGTTTTTTTTATCGATTAAGATTTGCCCAGCGATGTCAGCAACAACATCCTCTCTTTCTGCTTCAATATGCTAATTCCCTTTGCAACCTTGCTTCGAAAGCAGCATCAATTTTCCCACAGTAACACTCTTCTCGGGCAACAAAGAACACAATTCCATCATCTACCCTCGGAGTTATACTGCCAGCTGAAGACCTGCTCTCTATTCAAACTCTCCTCTTCCCACACAAAAATCAGCATCTTTCATGCGATCATCCATATCAACAGCAGCTTTTTCTGAAATAATTATATTGTCTTTCACACCTTCAGCATTGGAAAGTTGAACCTTCCTCGCTATACAAAAATGAGACCCATTACGCAATGTAACAGGTTTAGAAGACAATCACATCAAAAACTGAACATTAGCATCCCTTGGAACCACGAGGGTTCGGGTACGTCCAGTGCAAGTAGTGGCAGCTGGATATCAAAAACCGATTTCCCACGTAGATGGGAGATAGGTGACAATTAACATCCATACCAGTATGAGCCTTGGACAAAACCGTCGTGCGAGTTGGAGTCCAAACGAACAACAGGGATGCACAATTTGCTTGCAAAAATGACTACGAGTTTCAATGATTCAACCTTCTCATACTGCAATGGATAAACGCCATTATCGAGATGTAGATACCTTCCTATAAGCATCATGTATGATCTTTATAAATTCATGCTGCCAAACAGATCAACGTCCGACAAGATGATCACCTGGAAAGGATACTTTAATCAACAACAATTTACCCTAGAATTAATCGTTTCCCAATTTTATCCAAATCTCAATACCAAACGCTTCACCACAGAACTCTTTCCCCGAGACGCCCTCTAAGACCTCGAGCTTGCAATAAAAGTCCTACGGGTGAAATGATGTGCAACAGCCTTCCTTTCCTCAATAAGGGTACCTGACTTCCCTGTTCAATGAAGTTCGTAATTGATTTCCCCTCTATTCATTGCAACTGTTGGTCGCCCAAGGCCATTTTTGTCCGTATTGTGTTTGCTCTTTGACTGCACTCTGGACACCTGCCTTCCCTAGGGTAGGGCCCCCTATTTCTTCTCTCCCGATCAGCAGCCCCATTCCGCTCTGATTTGAAAAGACATTCTAATCCGAAATGCCCGTACCTGGACGGAACTCCCCCACACGTACACATTGCTTCCTTCCTAAATTGAAATAATTCTGGCTTGCCAGAGGCGCGTGGACAAGTCCAAAAGAGCCGTGAAAACGTTATCCTGGAAGTACATCAAATCCTGCTACACTACCCTCAGTCTTGCAGATGAAGGGAATAGACGATGGGGCCCTTCTTTTCCCCTGCCCGATGCCCACTATGCTGTTCTGTCCATACCCGCTGCGTCGTGTCCACACCGTTGTTGCAGGGAGCATTTTCCCGACATGCAACACATCTCCCTTAACCAGCCTGGAAGACATTGCAAAAAGAGCCTCTTAATCAGCTCATCTATTCCCCAACTGCTGTATGGGTAGTCTCGAACACCTTGATAAACTGCCCCTCAAGGTAATAAAAAATCTAAAGGGCTTACCACTTGTTAGGCGGGGTCCATGAGGAGACCGGAAAAAATCACTAGTAGAGCTTGTTCCTCGTAACTTCTTCTGGCGTAAGTTTTGTCTTGCAGTTGCCCCAAGCACACGGATCTGTCGAAAATAAGCTATTTAGAAAGAGATCTGCTGTCCGCGACAAGAGCCCTGGCATTTCTGATAAGGTGTCGACTGTACGTGGATTAGAGAGATTTCAATTGCGTATCCATCTCTCTATATCTCTTGGTTACGACGAAGAGGTTGGATGCTGGTGTATCACCTGAAACTTTGAATGGGCCCCTTTTCCATGTTGACAGCAACCCTTGTTGAATGCTGATCAACAGGCTCACAATTGAGATGAAGATCCGCCAAATTTAATCCTAAATCTCGTTCTTGTCGTACACTGGAACGGTGTTGGCCTGGTGGTGTAGCTTATCCAGTTGATTGATTGTAGACTTCTCTCAGCGAACGGTTTGCCCTCTGCCACAACAGCTCTATCCTTGTCAGCTTGGATTGCAAAGCGGTCCTCACCTCTTGAAGTGTTGCCGGAGTCTCTCTCAATCCAGCCTCCCTTATAGCAATCTTGCTCCTCCATCTGACGCATTGCATCGTCACGAAGCGACGATCTGTAGATTGCCCTCTAAAAATCGAGTTCTTTCATTAAAGCTCAGTTTTCTTACCTTTTCAGAGCCGATCTTTTTTCCATTTTGCTTCCAAGAGCCTATTTTTTTTCGTCACTTGTCTTCCTTCTTCTTCTCCTTTGCTTCTCTTCTCATAACCGCTCCTCCCACTCAACGTCTGTGCCTCAGAGTCGAGACTGTCAATGCTCTTCATAGATGCTGATTTCCGCGTCTATTAACCCTTCTATCCAGAGCATTGCACCGTCCGGCCGTTTTCCTCCTCACCTCCAAGGCCGCGCAGAATGTGATGGTCGTGCCAGCTTTTCTTCTTCCCTCGAACCATCATGAAAAGTCACTTAACGTAAATTAAAAGGAAATATTAAACTTACAGTAAATCGGTTTCTATGCACTAACAGTTCTGTTCATACTGCGTTACAACCCGACTTTAACACTATCCCCTTTAGACATTACGCCCTAAAGTAATCAGTCCCACCGCATTTTTAAATATTGTTGCAACACCTGCAATCCCTGAGAAAAGACATTACGTAGGCACAACTAATATAAAAAAAAA
>NW_028234431.1:34620511-34623011 GCF_977035675.1 Penaeus japonicus | reverse complement strand
TGGGGTATATATAGATATATATATATATATATAATATATATATGTAATGTATATATAAATACATACACACACACACACACACTCACATATATATATTAAATATATATATATATATATATAGTATATATTGATATATATATAGATAGTATGTATATATATATAAATATATATAATGTATATATATATCTGTATATATATAATATATATTTATTTATATATATATATATATATATATATATATATACATAATATATAAAGATATATATACATTTAAACATGTGCATACATACGTAGGTATATGTATTCACTAGACCTGCATTCACATCATTTTAATTCCATCATAGTATTTTTTATTTGATACAGCTTATATCATAAAGAATTAAAGAAAAGGTACATCATTTAGCGTCTCGGCCCTAATATTCTTTATCGGCATTATAAACCACCCCAAAAAGCGATTTATCATCGTTAATTGTTACCTATCTGCACATTCACCTACATTTATACCCTATTTCGACCTTACCCAATACAATAAAGCCCATTAAAATATCCAATTACACAATTTACACCCACCCACCCAGTACATTTTTCAAGTACCTTCATCAGCGTCATTATTTTGTTACAGGAGCTGAAGTCCTTATCATTTTCATAAGCTAAATGAGCTTCTATTAGGGTTTTCAATGTACTGGACCAGTAGTACTATTTTCGGATAATGAGAGTCGTGTAGCTAAGAACCATTTCTATTTTTCTTGTGTGTGTGTGTTGTGTGTCTTGTGTAATTGTGATTGTGGTCTGTGAGGTATACTTACAGGTTAATAGATTGATATATAAATGGAAGATATATGAATATGATAGTTTGTGGATAGATAGATAAAAGATAGGAAAGATATGTAATGTAAGCATATGTAGAGTTGTGTGTGCGTATATATATATATATATTCTATATATATATATATATATATATATATATATATGAATGATATATTTATATATAGTATATATACATATATGTATGTATTTTGTATGCATGAATGTATGTACAGTATATAGTATGTATATACGTATGTCATATCTTCTCTCTCTCTCTCACACACACACATACGCACACACAATATAATTTCCACATAATGGTCGACTTGGCCTTTCCATAATCCTCATACTATTGCATATATCCGCCGTCCCATATTATCGTCAAACCTGAAAGTATGACTGCAAGTATGATTATTGGTAAATGACTGACTGCTCAATATCTACATACATATATACATGGAAATGATATATTTATATATAAATATATATATATATAATATATATAATAACTAGGTATTATATATATTATATATATTATTCTAAATAATATATATATATATATTGTAGATATATATATATAGTATATATACATACATACAAACATAAATATATATAATATATATAACTATATATATATATATATCTATATATTTTATATATATATTATGATGTATATATATACTATATATATATATATAATATATTATATTTATTATATATGTGATATAATATATATAAAAAATATATATATTAGTGTAATATATATATTATTATAATTATATATATATATATAGATAAATATCAAATATATATACGATATATATATATATTATATATATATATATATATATATAATATATATAAATATATATACATAAAAATATATAAATAGCATACATACATACAAATATTTTATATATATAAATATTATAATATATATAAAATATAGATACTATATCTAAATATATATATATATCTATATATATATATATATCTTATATATATATATATATAGTGGATTCGAGAGGTAGGAGAGGGGTATATATATATATATATGTGTGTGTGTGTGTGTGTGTGTGGTTGTTTGTAAGTTTATATAATTATATAGATAGATTATAATATATATATATATATATATATATAATTTAATATAATATATACATAACTATTGCAATAATGCATTTTGAAAATCAATATGATTAAGAATAGATTATATTAACCATTGTTTTGCATAGCAGTGCAGCTATAATTGTCTGTGTATATTAGAATAATTAGAAATGAAACTG
Source organism: Penaeus japonicus (assembly GCF_977035675.1). Classification (NCBI taxonomy): domain Eukaryota; kingdom Metazoa; phylum Arthropoda; class Malacostraca; order Decapoda; family Penaeidae; genus Penaeus; species Penaeus japonicus. Next base: position 34,620,918 of record NW_028234431.1, on the reverse strand, counting down.
AAAAAGTACTACATTTTACTGTCAGAGACCATTTCATCGTGTCGGAAACTTAATTCATTTCCTTTGGAATGATGCTGTTTAGGATAATTTAGGATTAATATTTGCTTGTCCTCATACGTAACAATATTGCATTGTTTCCTTAGGCCAAAGTACAGTAAAAGTATACGGATTACATTGCTTTCTTGCATGACCTTTGCTGTTTTATTAGTGCAGAAATAATCTTTTATGACGTGGTCTTATGTTTGTTTTGTGGATTAACCTAGTTTATTTGCCAATATACAATTTTCCGCTTGTGGACTTTGAAAAATGCATGTCTTGCACTCCCGTAATCCAAATTAATGTGCAATGAATGTTGAATTCACGAAATGAGTAGAAGCTGGATTTAAAACTAAACGTTTTGCAAGCGA
>NW_028234431.1:34600511-34615511 GCF_977035675.1 Penaeus japonicus | reverse complement strand
CGTGTTCTTATGTATATTATTGTCTTGTTTATTTTTGGTAATGAAGTGTTTTTCACATTTTATGATATAAATTTTGATGATTTTTCCACTTTTTTATATTAGTTGTGGCCTACGTAAATGTCTTATTCTCCAGGGTGCGGTGTTTGCAACAATATTTTAAAATGGTGACTGATTACTTTAGGGTGTAATGTCTAGAAGTGGGATTAGTGTTAAAGTCGTGTAAACCGCAGTATGAACAGTGTATAGAGTGCATAGACAAAACGATTTACTGACAGTTTAATTTCCTTTTAATTTACGTTAAGGTTGATTTCATGATGATGTTCGAGGAAGAAAAAGCTGGCACCGACCACACACACATTCTGCGCCGGCCTTGAAGGTGAGGAACGGCGGAAGGGGCAAACTGCTACTGGTAGAAGGTTTCTAGACGCGGAAATCCAGCACTATGAAGAGCTATCTGAACCAGATCTCGGACTCTGAAGCACAGAGTTGAGGTGGGCGGAGGACGGTCTATGAGAAGAGAAGCAAAGGCAGAAGAAGAAGGAAGACAAGTGACGAAAAAATCAGGCTCTTGGAAGCAAAAATGGAAAAAGATCGGATGAAAAGCGAAGAACAACTGAAGCTTCTAATGGAAAGAAAATCGAATTTTAGAGGCGCAATCCGTAACATGATCGTCAGTTCCGTGACGATGCAATGCGTCAGATGGAGGTGCAGCGTACTTTAAGGGAGGCTGCGATTGAGAGAGAACGCGCAAACACTTCAAGAGGGGAGGAAGCCGCTCTTCCTGCAATCAAGCTGACAAGGATAGAGCTGTTGTGGCAGAGGCAAACCGTTCGCTGAGAGAAGCTCTACAATCATCACACCAAGTATAACGGCCTACACCAGCCCAGGCAAAGCACCAGTTCCCAGTGTAAGAACAAGAACGAGTTTTACGGATCTTACATTCTGGCGGATCTTCATCTCAAAAATTGTTGAGCTGTTGATTCAGCATTCAACAAGGTTTTTGCTGTCTACATGGAAAAAGGAGCCCATTCCAAAGTTCTCAGTGTACACCAGCATCCCAACCGTCTTCGGTCGTAACCAAGAGATAGAGAGATGGAATACGCCAAATTGAAAATCTCTCTAATCCAGTACAGACGACACCTTCATCAGAAATGCAGGCATCTTGTTCGCGGACCAGCAGATTCTCATTATAAATAGCTCCTATTTTCGACAGCAATTACGTGATGGGGCAACTTCAAGACAAAACTACGGCCAGAAGTTCCGTGGAACAAAGCTTCTACTAGTGATTTTTTTTCCGTCTCCTCCATGAACACCGCCTCACAAAGTGGTAAGCCCCTTTAGGACTATTATATTACCCTTGAAAGGGGCAGTTTATCAAGGTGTTTCGAGACTACCCTAACTGCAGTTGGGGATCCAGATGACTGGATTAAGAGGCTCTTTTTGCAAGGTCTTCCAGGCTGGTTAAGGGAGATGTGTGCCATGTCGTAAAATGCCCCCTGCAACAACTGGTGGACACGACGCAGCGGGTATGGAATGGCACGTGTGGGCATCCGGGCAGGGGAAGAAGGGCCAACTCGGTCTATTCCCTTCATCTGAAGATCTGGGAGTAGAGGTAGCAGGAATTGATTTACCTTCCCAGATAACGTTATTCACGATCTTTTGGACTGTACCAACGACCGGACCATCTCGGCACGCAGATCAATTTAGGAAAAGCAACTGCTCGTACGTGTTGGCGTCCGTCAGGAAGGGCATTTCCGGAGAGAATGTCCCTTTCTCAACATCGAGCGGAATGGGGCCTGCTGCATCGGGAGAAGAGCCATACCCTAGGGGCAGGGTCCCAGAGTGCAGTTCAATGAGCAACAACCAAATAACCGACATAAATGGCCTTGTTGGACGAAACTGTTGCAATGAACCTAGAGGAATCAAATACGAAACCTTCATTGACACAGGGAGTCAGGTAACTTATTGAGAAAGGATAAAAAAAGCTGTTGCACATCTTTCACCCCGTAGGACTTTTATTGTCAGCTCCGAGGTCTTAGAGGAGTCTCGGGGAAAGAGCTTCCTGTGGTTGAAGAGGTGGATATTGAGATTTGGATAAAATCTGGGAACAACGATAAATTCATAGGGGTTTTGTTGGTTGATGATGTAATCCTTTCCAGGTGATCTTCTTGTCGGAGGTTGATCTGTTGTCGCATAATGAATTTAGATCATACATGATGCCTCTACTCAGGAAGCTTATCTTCATCTCCGATAATGCCGTTTATCCATTGTCAGAACACACAAACCCAAAACAACACAACAAAACTATGAGAAGGGTGAATCATTGCAACTCGTATCATTTTTGCAAGCAAATGTGCATCCCCTGTTTGTTCGTTTGGCTCCAATCGCACGACGGTTTGTCCAGCTCATACTGGTATGTATGTTAATTGTCCACCTATCTCCCCATCTACGTGGTGAAAATCGGTTTTGATATCCACTGACTGCACTACTGCCTGGACGTACCCCGAACCCTCGTGGTTCCAAGGGATTGCTAAATGTTCAGTTTTTTGTTGTGAATTTGTTTCTAAAAACCTGTTACATTGCGTAATGGGTCCCTCATTTTTGTATAGCAGAGGAGGTTAACTTTTCAATGCTTGATGGTGCTAAAAGAAAATATTATTATTTCAGAAAAAGCTGCTGTTTGATTTGGATGAATCGGAATGAAGTTTGCCTGATTTGTGTGGGGAAGAGGACGAGTTTGATGAGGAGAGGGTCTTCAGCTGGCAGATAACTCGCAGGTAGAATGATGAATTGTGTTCTTTGTTGCCCGATAAGTGATACTGTGGGAAAAATTGATGCTTTTTTGCTTTAGACGCAAGTGCAACGGGCGGAATTAGCACTAAATTTGAAGAGACATGTGAGGATGTTGATGTGGACATCGCTGGGGCCATCCTTAACTCGAAAAACGTGACCAGTTAAGGGCCGTGCTAGCTAAGTTTCCCATCTCTCTCTTTCAGGGGATAAACACAAGTAGGCTTAGTTCCTGGTTTGTAATCTCATAAGATCATGACGAAGATAACAAATCCAATATGCACTAGGCAGTGGGTCTACCAGAAGTCAGCTAAACAAAGATCCGTAAACGAATGTGATGACTTGATTAAAGCGGGCCATATTGAACCATCTAACATCTCCATGGCTCTCTCCTGTAGTGTTAGTCAAAACGACAGATGGGAACATTGGCGTTTTCTGCCGCATGGGAATTACCCTGTAACTTAAATGCAGTGACTATTGCTGATAATTATCCTCTTCGAGGATTGGATGAGGTGTGGATGAAGCTCAGAGACATCAGTCTTTTCCCCTTCTTGATAAGCGTTTCTGCATTACTGGTCAGTCTCTCGTGTTAGATTCCTTCTGATAAGCCTAAAACTGCTTTCAGCGACGGTCTTGTGGGTGTCTTTGGTGGGGGTGTATTTTTTTTTTTTTTTTCTCCTTTCGCTACTCTTTTCAGTTTGCCGAATGCCTTTTGGCTTTCCACAGCATCCAACAAACATTCCAACGCACTATGAATATAGTACTTTCCCAGTTCTTGGCAGGCACACACTTGCTTATTTAGATGATGTTTGTAGTTTTACAGCCCTGATTTCGCATCACACCTTGTACAGCGTTGAGGAAAATCGCTAAGAGTTCTTGATAAATGTGGTTTCAAGTTAACAATGTCAAATGCGAGTTTGCAGTGCAGGAGTTTCGATTCCTGGATTTTAGTGACCCCTGAGGTATATTGCCAGACCCTTAGAAGGTACGTAGCATTGTGAATCATGCCACCTCCGCGAAATTGCAAAGGGCGTGCGCCGTTATCTTGGCGCTACCGGGTTTCTTTAGGAAAACATAATACCTAACATATGCTGCTATAGCGGCGCCATTGAGCGCTTTACAAGGAAAGATCAACCGTTCAGTTGGGGACTCGTGAGCATGAAGCATTTCAGTCTTTAAAGGGCAAGCTAGCCTCTGCGCCTATATTACAGAAACCCATCGTTTTTTAACGATCCCTTTGAGGTACATACAGATGCGTCGGCAAACAGCTATTGGTGCTTGTATTAATGCAGAGGGACACTGATGGTTAAACCTGCTGCAGTTGCAATTACTTTTTCCCGTAAAACTTCGGGGGGCAGAAACACGTTATTCTGCAAACAGATGCCGAAGCTCTGGCTGTGGTAGAAGGAGTAAGGGCATTTGATCCTTACATTTTATGGTAGGTACAATTTAATCGTCTATACTGATCATCGCCCATTGTTTTATGTTTTTACGAGGAAGAAAAAAGTCCCTCGCATGTCACGCTGGGCATATGAGCTTCTCCTATTACCTAATTTAAGATCGTCTATAAGCAGGGAATCCAACACAAAGTACCTGATATGTTAATTCTGCGTGCCGATAGGGCAAGTCGATCTTGGCGATGTTGACCCGATTGCAATGCGGGAGGAACAAATTAAAGAACCCATTGCTCTTAGAAATTAATGGAGTATCTTTGAGGAAAGGAGTGTGCCTAAGAAGAAAGCTACCTTTAGCTTAGAGGAATTTTCTTTGCAGAATGGCGTTCTTTATCACATTCGTGAGTTACCTGGAACATGTAGTGCAATCAGGTTTGGTAGTTCACGTTCATTACGTACAGCTGCCTTGAAACTTGCACATAACAGTGAACATTTGCTTCCATCTTGGTATATTTAGGACCTATCAAAAGTTAAGGGACCTATTTTTATTTTCCACAACATGTTGCGAGATGTTAAAAGTTATGTTTACTTCATGTGCCACATGTCAGCGAAGAAAGGTACTCCACATAGGCCCCTTTGGCTGCTGCCCCAGAGGTATCGACTCCATTTCAGAAAGTGTCAGCTGATCTTGTGAATGTGGCCAGTCGAATGGTGGATATAGGTATATTCTTGTTTTGATTGACCATCTAACACGGTTTTACAGTTGATTCCGGTCCTTCCAAGGAAGCAGAGGTGATTGCCGAAGCTTATATTAATGACTTTCTAACAATTTTGGTCCGCCACGGCTCCTACAGACGATGGTGGGTGTGAGTTTACTAATAGATTATTTACTCAGGTATGTGATATTGTCAAAACTAAGACTCATCTTACCATTGCTGTCACCCACAAGCAATGGATGGTTGAAAGATCTAATAAAGTGGTGAAAGAGCATTAGCGACTCTAACTGAACGACATCCTTTAGAGTGGCCTCAGTATGGTCCCTCAGGTCCGGCTAGCATTGAATACTGCATTTCATAGCTCGGGTAGATAAAATTGTGACCAGCCACTGTATCTCCTTATGGGTCATAATGGTCATTTCCCTGTAGGTCTTTCAAATAATGTGACGTTTGCATCGGATGCCGCGAAAGAGTTTCATGATGCTTTACAGAAGCGCGATATGTTGCAGTTGAACCTCGCTCGGGCACGGAAACTTGGGCGAGAAACTCCAATATACGATGCAGAAAAGTCCCTGCCATGGATGTTGGGTCACTCATTCTGTTTAGAAATTTCCGCCGGCTTACTGGTCCTCCCAGGACTTTAGGTTCTCGCTGGATGGCCAGCCCGAATCATTAAACGTATCGACCTGTAACTTACATTACTCAGATGTAGAACCACCTTATAAAGAACGCAGGCTACATGCTAACCAGTTTAAACCTTTCAGGACACCTGAGGAGCTAACCCCCCCATATCCCCCCCCCCCCCGCCCCGCATTTGTGAATGATCGACAGAATGTGCCAGTCGACCCAGGTGTTGACATACAGCCGCTAAATCAGGAGGATGCTGACACAGATCCTCAGGAAGTACTACTTTTATCCTCTGTGCGACCTGGTTGAGCTGCAACACAGGTCATCCTGTTAATAGTTCTTTTTTTTAAATATGTGTATTTTGTATGTAATTTTGGTTCCTTTTTTGTTTGTAACCTTTTATACATGTTTATTTTGAGTTCAGTTTCAATTTTAAGTTGTACTATTTATTTTAATTCTTAATGTTTTATTATCAAGTTTATTTTAGTCGTAAGCATTGTTTTATTTCTTGTACTTATATTTAGTTTACCGGTTTATGTGTACTTCTGAGCTAGCATTTGACCGGCTTTCATAAGTTTGACTCTTTTATTTCCTTTAGGTATGTTTATTTTTCTTAATGTTTTTATTGTTTTAAGAGTTTCAGGTAGTTTTTCTTTGAGGGCCGCTCAGTATATACAGCCTTTATAATTGCTGCCTTTTTCATATCCACATTTCCTGCCACTGCGAAGGAGCCGAGGAAGGGGCTCCAGCCATGTATTTGGATATGTTGTGACTGTCTCCCACAGATGCTTCGGTCACAGGTCACCCATTCCCACCATTTAGGACAAAAAAAAGAGGGCGGACGAGTTGTAGCTGATATGGGCAAGGTGGACGAGCTGACCGTGTTGGACGATTTACGCCAGATAGACGAGATGGAGGAAGAGACCTTGGTAATAGCTGCTAGACATCCTGGAGATGGGAGTGTGAATGATCGGCTCGTCGCTGTTATCCCGATGACTGCTTCGTAATCTCTGCGCCAGATCGTCATGGAAATGGGCGGGCCCGGAGCGGAGCGCAGGATCCATCCAGAACTCGAGACGAGTGAGGCGACGCCCCGACATTCACTCCCGGGGCATGGTAGGGGTTGTCGTGATCGAATTTGCAGTCGGGCATCCATACTGGATCGTTTTATAGAAGATGGGGAAGCAAAGGAAATGGGTCTCACAAGGTGGCGTGAGGCAGGTGACCCTTGCAGACGATCTCCTGCGCTGAGCGTCACCCTTCGTATGGATACTGGCTTACAAAACCAGTTGAAAATGGGGGTTGTTGGGGGTTGGTTTTCTGGAAAATAATATTGACACCTGAAAATATTGCACGCATATCTGCGCAGAAAATGCACGGGCAGTTCGTAAAGTAACTTTTCGCGGGCTCTAGTTCGCACAGGTGAAAACGCGCACCTGAAGAGAAGCCCGCCACAGACAGAGGGAGACACAGAGAAACACTTGAGACAGGGAGAGGGCACGCTGGGGCTCGCCAGGACGACGCGCTGTCGCCATTTTTGTTGTGTTTTAGATATTGAGTGTTTTTAATATCCCACTTTTGTAACGGCCTACCTTCGCCAGTGGATATCATCTGTGACCTGTGAGGATATGATAAGGTAAAGACAATTATATTGGTTATATATATGTACGCTGCCACTCCCAGAGTAAAACACCAGAACTCGTTGTTTTATTTAATTTCTTCCGTTTTAGTTGTCTTATTTCTTTCTTTTAATTTACACGAGTGAAGTGCTGCCAAACCAAGTCCTCTTCTACTCACGTCTACGCACACACACATACACCCACACGCACACACATACACTCACACCACACACACATACCTCACACACACCACACACCCACACCCACACCCACACGCACAGCACATCCACATCCACACGCACACGCACGCACACGCACACACGCCTACTTGGAGACTATAATTATTTGTCTGAACTTGTGCTTATGGCAGATAATGAATTCGAGTGTAGAACATAAATAGGGTTATAGTTCTGCTTGAATTATTGTCAGTTTAATACTCTAATTATTAGATTCCCTCTTGGCCACTTGCCCTCATGCTTAAGTCGGACCACACGCTACCACAAATGAGTCCGTTTCGAATATCTGCAGTACAAGTACTTGATTAATATGAGCTCGGGAAACATTAAATGAAATCTAATGAAGCATCCGTGGATTATTATATTTAGATGTTTTTATTCCCGGCACTGGCCTTCCTAATTGAGCAGCCGTGACAGCCTCTCTGGTGGCATCGGTGTTCAGTGGGTATTGAATTAGCCAGAGCTATTGTTTTGTGTTGCTTCTGACGGACCCAACGCCGGCCAAAGGGAATCAAACTTGTTTTTGGTGTATTATTATATATTTATTACATATATATAGTGTTCTGTGTTCTCTTTTATTCGTGCGTGTTCTTAAGTATATAATTGTCTTGTTTATTTTTGGTAATGAAGTGTTTTCTCACATTTTAGATAAATTTTGATGATTTTTTACTTTTTTATATTAGTTGTGCCTACGTAATGTCTTATTCTCCAGGGTGCAGGTGTTGCAACAATATTTAACATGGTGACTGATTACTTTAGGGCGTAATGTCTAAAGTGGATAGTGTTAAAGTCGGTGTAACCGCAGTATGAACAGTGTATAGTGCATAGACAACGATTTACTGACAGTTTAATTTCCTTTTAATTTACGTTAAGTGAACTTTCATGATGGTTCGAGGAAGAAAAGCTGGCACCGACACATCACATTCTGCGCCGGCCTTGGAAGGTGAGGAACGGCCGGAAGGTGCAACTGCTCTGGTAGAAGGGTTACTAGACGCGGAAATCAGCACCTATGAAGAGCTATCTGACCAGATCTCGACTCTGAAGGCACAGACCGATGAGTGGGAGGAGCGTATATGAGAAGAGAAGGAAAGGTAGAAGAAAAAAGGAAGACAAGTGACGAAAAAATCAGCTCTTGAAGCAAAAATGGAAAAAGATCGATGAAAAGCGAAGAACAACTGAAGCTTCTAATGGAAAGAAATCGAATTTTAGAGCGCAATCCGTACATGATCGACAGCTTCGTGACGATGCAATGCGTCAGCTGGAGGAGCAGAGTACTTTAAGGGAGGCTGCGATTGAGAGAGACCGCGCAACACTTCAAGAGGTGAGGACCGCTCTTGCAATCCAAGCTGACAAGGATAGAGCTGTTGTGGCAGAGGCAAATCGTTCGCTGAGAGAAGCTCTACAATCAATCACACCAAGTATAACGCCTACACCAAGCCCAAGGCAAACACCAGTTCCCAGTGTAAGAACAAGAACGAGATTTACGGATCTACATTCTGGCGGATCTTCATCTCAAAATTGTGAGCCTGTTGATCAGCATTCAACAAGGGTTGCTGTCTACATGGAAAAGGAGCCATTCCAAAGTTCTCAGGTGATACACCAGCATACAACCTCTTCGTCGTAACCAAGAGATAGAGAGATGGATACGCCAAATTGAAAATCTCTCTAATCCACGTACAGACGACACCTTCATCGAAATGCCAGGGCATCTTGTCGCGACCAGCAGATCTCATTATAAATAGCTCTATTTTCGACAGCATACGTGATTGGGGCAACTTCAGACAAAACGACGCCAGAAGTTCCGAGGAACAAGCTTTTTAACCACTACTAAAGATTTTTTCCGTCTCCTCCATGAACACCGCCTCACAAGTGGTCAAGCCCCTTTAGACTTTTATATTACCCTTGAAGGGGCAGTTATCAAGGTGTTCGAGACTACCCTACTGTTGGATAAGTTGGGGATCCAGATGAGCTGATTAAGAGGCTCTTTTTGCAAGGTCTTCCAGCTGGTTAAGGGAGATGTGTGCCATGTCGGAAAATCTCCCCTGCAATAAAAAAAAAAACAACTGGTGGACACGACGCAGCGGTATGGAATGCACGTGTGGGCATAGGAACTGGAGAAAATTACCGGGCAGGGAAGAAGGGCCAACTCGTCTATTCCCTTCATCTGCAAGATCTGGGAGTAGAGTAGCAGGAAAAGAATTGATGTACCTTCCCAGGATAACGTTTCACGATCTTTTGGACTTGTACCACGACGACCATCTCGGCAAGCAGATCAATTTAGGAAAGCAACTGCTCGTACGTGTTGGGCGTAACCGTCAGGAAGGGCATTTCCGAGAGAATGTCCCTTTCTCAACATCCCGAGCGGAATGGGGCCTGCTGCATCGGGAGAAGAGCCATACCCTAGGGGCAGGGTCCCAGAGTGCAGTTCAATGAGCAACAACCAAATAACCGGACATAAATGGCCTTGTGGACGACCAACTGTTGCAATGAACATAGAGGGGAAATCAATACGAACCTTCATTGACACAGGGGGTGGGGGAGTCAGGTAACCTTATTGAGAAAGGAAGCTGTTGCACATTTCACCCCGTAGGACTTTTATTGCAGCTCGAGGTCTTAGAGGAGTCTCGGGGAAAGAGCTTCCTGTGGTTGAAGATTTGGATATTGAGATTTGGATAAAATCTGGAAACGATTAATTCATAGGGTTATTGTTGTTGATAATGTATCCTTTCCAGGTGATCTTCTTGTCGGAGTTGATCTGTTGCGCAGAATGAATTATAAGATCTACATGATGCCTCTACTCAGGAAGCGTATTTCATCTCGATAATGCCGTTTATCCATTGCAGTATGAGAAGGGTGAATCATTGCAACTCGTATCATTTTTGCAAGCAAATGTGCATCCCCCTGTTGTTCGTTTGCTCCAACTCGCACGACGGTTTGTCCAGCTCATACTGGTATGTATGTTAATTGTCACCTATCTCCCAAAAAAAAAAGGGGTAGGAGAAAACATCTACGTGGGAAATCGGTTTTGATATCCAGCTGCACTACTGCACTGACGTACCCCGAACCCTCGTGGTTCCAAGGATGCTACAATGTTCAGTTTTTGTTGTGAATTGTCTTCTAAACCTGTTACATTGCGTAAGGGTCTCATTTTTGTATAGCAGAGGAGGTTCAACTTTTCAATGCTGATGGTGCTAAAGAAAATATTATTATTTCAGAAAAAGCTGCTGTTGATTTGGATGATCGGAATGAAGTTGCTGATTTTGTGTGGGAAGAGGACGAGTTTTGATAGAGAGCATGGTCTTCAGCTGCAGATAACTCGCAGGTAGATGATGAATTGTGTTCTTTGTATGCCCGAGAGTGATACTGTGGGAAAAATTGATGCTGCTTTAGAAGTAAGTGCAATGGCGGAATGAGCACTAATTGAAGAAGACAGTGAGGATGTTGTTTTTTTGCTGGACCATCGCTGGGCCATCTTAACTCGAAAAAACGTGACCAGTTAAGGGCAGTGCTAGCTAAGTTTCCATCTCTCTTCTCAGGGGATAAGACACAAGTAGCTTAGTTCTGGTGTAACTCATAAGATCATGACGAAAGATACAAATCCAATATGCACTAGGCAGTGGCGTCTACCAGAGTCAGCTAAACAAAAGATCCGTAAAGAATGTGATGACATGATTAAAGCTGGCATTATTGAACCATCAACATCTCCATGGCTATCTCCTGTAGTGTTAGTCAAAAAGAAAGATGGGACCTTGCGTTTCTGCGTGGATTACCGTAACTTAAATGCAGTGACTATTGCTGATACATATCCTCTTCCGAGGATTGATGAGCTTGTGGATGAGCTCAGAGACACTCAGGTCTTTTCCCCTTCTTGATAGCCGTTCTGCATACTGGTCAGTAGCTGTAGATCCTTCTGATAAGCCTAAAACTGCTTTCAGCGACGGCTACCGTCTTTTTCTGTTTCGCCGAATGCCTTTTGGGCTTTCCACAGCACCAACAACATTCCAAACGCACTATGAATATAGTACTTTCCCAGTTCTTGGCAGGCACACACTTGCTTATTTAGATGATGTTGTAGTTTACAGCCCTGATTTCGCATCACACCTTGTACAGCTTGAGGAAACGCTAAGAGTTCTTGATAATGCTGGATTCAAGCTTAACATGTCAAAATGCGAGTTTGCAGTGCAGGATTTCGATTCCTTGGATTTAAAGTGACCCCTTGAAGGTATATTGCCAGACCCTGAGAAGGTACGTAGCATTGTTGAACATGCCACCTCCGCGAAATGCAAAGGGCGTGCGCCGTTTTCTTGGCGCTACCGTTCTTTAGGAAACATATACTAAATATGCTGCTATAGCGGCGCCATTGACGCAGCTTACAAGGAAAGATCAACCGTTCAGTTGGTACTCGTGAGCAGGAAGCATTTCAGTCTTTAAAAGGGCAAGCTAGCCTCTGCGCCTATATTACAGAAACCTCGTTTTAACGATCCCTTTGAGGTACATACAGATGCGTCGCAAACAGCTATTGTGCTTGTTTAATGCAGAGGGACACTGATGGTAATCCTGCTGCAGTTGCATACTTTTCCGTAAACTTCGGGGGCAGAAACACGTTATTCTGCAACAGATGCCGAAGCTCTGGCTGTGGTAAAGGAGTAAAGGGCATTTGATCCTTAATTTATGGTAGACAATTTATCGTCTATACTGATCATCGCCCATTGGTTTATGTTTTACGAGGAAGACCAAAAGTCCTCGCATGTCACGCTGGGCATATGAGCTCTCCATTACCAATTTAAGATCGCTATAAGCAGGGAATCCAACACAAAGTACCTGATATGTTATCTCGTGCTATAGGGCAAGTCGATCTTGCCGATGTGACCCGATTGCAATGCGGGAGGAACAAATTAAAGACCATTGCTCTAGAAATTATTGAGTATCTTGAGGAAAGGAGTGCGACTAAGAAGCAGCTACCTTTAGCTTTAGAAGAATTTTCTTTGCAGAATGCCGTTCTTTATCACATTCGTGAGTTACCTGGACATGTAGTGCATCAGTTGGTAGTTCCACGTTCATTACGTACAGCTGCCTTGAAACTTGCACATAACAGTGCATTTGCTTCCCATCTTGGTATATTTAGGACCTATCAAAAGTTAAGGGACCTATTTTATTTCCCTAACATGTTGCGAGATGTTAAAAGTTATGTTACTTCATGTGCCACATGTCAGCGAAGAAAGGGTACTCCACATAGGGCCCCTTTGGCCGCTGCCCCAGAGGTATCGACTCCATTTCAGAAAGTGTCAGCTGATCTTGTGGATTGTGGCCAGTCGAATGGTGGATATAGGTATATTCTTGTTTTGATTGACCATCTAACACGGTTTTTACAGTTGATTCCGGTCCCTTCCAAGGAAGCAGAGGTGATTGCCGAAGCTTATATTAATGACTTTCTAACAATTTTTGTCCGCCACGCTCCTACAGACGGATGGTGGGTGAGTTTACTAATAGATTATTTACTCAGGTATGTGATATATTGTCAAAACTAAGACTCATCTTACCATTGCATGTCACCCACAAGCTAATGGGATGGTTGAAAGATCTAATAAAGTGGTGAAAGAGGCATTAGCGACTCTAACTGAACGACATCCTTAGAGTGGCCTCAGTATGTCCCTCATTCCGGCTAGCATTGAATACTGCATTTCATAGCTCGTAGTGGACCAGCCACATATCTCCTTATGGGTCATAATGGTCATTTCCCTGTAGGTCTTTCAAATAATGTGACGTTTGCATCGGATGCCGCGAAAGAGTTTCATGATGCTTTACAGGAAGCGCGATATGTTGCAGTTGAAACCTCGCGTCGGGCACGGGAAACTTGGGCGAGAAACTACAATAAACGATGCAGAAAAGTACCTGCAATGGATGTTGGGTCACTCATTCTGTTTAGAAATTTCCGCCGGCTACTGGTCCTCGCAGGACTTTAGTTCTCGCTGGGATGGGCCAGCCCGAATCATTAAACGTATCGGACCTGTAACTTACATTACTCAGGATGTAGAACCACCTTATAAAGAACGCAGGCTACATGCTAACCAGATTAAACCTTTCAGGACACCTGAGGAGCTAGCATTTGTGAATGATCGACAGAATGTGCCAGTCGATCCAGGTGTTGACATACAGCCGCTGAATCAGGAGGATGTTGACACAGATCCTCAGGAAGTACTACTTTTATCCTCTGTGCGACCTGGTTGAGCTGCAACACAGGTCATCCTGTTAATAGTTCTTTTTTTTAAATATGTGTATTTTGTATGTAATTTTGGTTCCTTTTTTGTTTGTAACCTTTTATACATGTTTATTTTGAGTTCAGTTTCAATTTTAAGTTGTACTATTTATTTTAATTCTTAATGTTTTATTATCAAGTTTATTTTAGTCGTAAGCATTGTTTTATTTCTTGTACTTATATTTAGTTTACCGGTTTATGTGTACTTCTGAGCTAGCATTTGACCGGCTTTCATAAGTTTGACTCTTTTATTTCCTTTAGGTATGTTTATTTTTCTTAATGTTTTTATTGTTTTAAGAGTTCTGGTAGTTTTTCTTTGAGGGCCGGCTCAGTATATACAGCCTTTATAATTGCTGCCTTTTCATATCCACAGTTCCTGCCACTGCGAAGGAGCCGAGGGAAGGGGCTCCAGCCATGTATTTGGATATGTTGTGACTGTCTCCCACAGATGCTTCGGTCACAGGTCACCCATTCCCACCATTTTAGGAGAAGAGGGCGGAACGAGTCGTAGCTGATATGGGCAAGGTGGACGAGCTGACCGTGTTGGACGATTTACGCCAGATAGACGAGATGGGAGGAAGAGACCTTGGTAATAGCTGCTAGACATCCTGGAGATGGGAGTGTGAATGATCGGCTCGTCGCTGTTATCCCGATGACTGCTTCGTAATCTCTGCGCCAGATCGTCATGGAAATGGGCGGGCCCGGAGCGGAGCGCAGGGATCCATCCAGAACTCGAGACGAGTGGAGGCGACGCCCCGACATTCACTCCCGGGGCATGGGAGGGGTTGTCGTGATCGAATTTGCAGTCGGGCATCCATACTGGATCATAGAAGATGGGGAAGCAAGGAAATGGGTCTCACAAGGTGGCGTGAGGCAGGTGACCCTTGCAGACGATCTCCTGCGCTGAGCGTCACCCTTCGTATGGATACTGGGCTTACAAAACCAGTTGAAAATGGTTCTGGAAAATAATATTGACACCTGAAAATATTGCACGCATATCTGCGCAGAAAATGCACGGGCAGTTCGTTAAGTAACTTTTCGCGGGCTCTAGTTCGCACAGGTGAAAATGCGCACCTGAAGAGAAGCCCGCCACAGACAGATGGAGACACAGAGAAAGACTTGAGACAGAGAGAGGGCACGCTGGGGCTCGCCAGGACGACACGCTGTCGCCATTTTTGTTGTGTTTTAGATATTGAGTGTTTTTAATATCCCACTTTTGTAACGGCCTACCTTCGCCAGTGGATATCATCTGTGACCTGTGAGGATATGATAAGGTAAAGACAATTATATTGGTTGTATATATGTACGCTGCCACTCCCGGAGTAAAACACCAGAACTCGTTGTTTTATTTAATTTCTTCCG
>NW_028234431.1:34590511-34595511 GCF_977035675.1 Penaeus japonicus | reverse complement strand
GATATATACCGTTCGGCGTGTTATATATATATATATATATATATATATATATATTTATATATATATGAGAGTGTTTGTGTATACATACATGCAGTACATACATACAGAACATATATATATATATATATATATATATATATATAATATAATTGTGTGATGAGTGATTGTACATACGATACATACGTACGGTAACATATATTA
The DNA here is from genome assembly GCF_977035675.1 of Penaeus japonicus. Classification (NCBI taxonomy): domain Eukaryota; kingdom Metazoa; phylum Arthropoda; class Malacostraca; order Decapoda; family Penaeidae; genus Penaeus; species Penaeus japonicus. Next base: position 34,595,310 of record NW_028234431.1, on the reverse strand, counting down.
TATATATATATAATAATATATATATGTATATATATATATATATATATATATATATATATACCTGTATATATACACATAACATTTATGCATATATAATATAATATATATATATATATATATAATATATATCTATATATATATCGTGTGTGTGTGGATTTGGTATACATACAACATATATACAACTCACACACATACACACTCACACACACCACGAACACACATACACACACACACAACACACACATATATATATATTATATATATATAAAATCTATATATATAATATTAAATTATATATATATATATATTTATATCACATATATATTATCGCTAATATGTGTGGTGTGTGTGTGTGTGTGGTTTGTGTGTGTGTACATACACACATACCTACATACATCTATAAATATATATATATCTATATATAAATATATATATATAAATATATATAAACACACACACACAACACACCCACACACTCACACACTCACCCACACACCCACACAATGGTAATGTTGTTCGCTTTCCGTTGCAATGTTTGATTGTTCAGATTCCCCTATTAGACCGCAGTTGATTAGGAGGAGTATGCAATCAAGGTCAAGATGCACTGCCACACACCCTCTCAAATTTGAGTTACACGATGCCTATGATCCTTCGTTTGAGTGTTACTCGCTGAGAATGTCGTCCATAATATATAATATAAATATTTTATATATATCTAAATCTATATAATATATATATAAATATATATATATATGTATTTATATATTATAATATATAACATATACATATGTACATATATATATAATAAAATATATATATATATATATAATATAGTAAGTATTTATATATATATATACATATACATATGTAATATAAATATAGTATAGATAAATATAAATATATATATATATATATATATATGAATATATATAGTATATATATTATGTATAAATATATCTATATATATGTTTATATATATATATACATATAATATATATATAATCCATATAAATATAATATATATATATAAAATATATATGTATATATATATATATACCAATATATATATATATATATATATACATATTATATATATATATAAATACATAATATATATATATATATATAAACAAATATATATAAACATACATAAAATATAATATATAAAGATATATAATATAAAAATAATATATATCTATATATAAATATATATAGATATATATATATATATATTTATATATATATAGAAATATATATAATATAATATTTATATATATATATATATATATATCAATATATATATATATATATATAAATATACATTGTGTGTACTGTTGCGTGTGTAGAATAATTAGACTGATAAATGTTTTCACAAGTATAACCATCATATCAAATCAGTCACACTCACATTCTCAACACACAAAGAAATTAGATAACACAATCTACGCAGCAGCTAATGAATTCAAAATGCATGTCCCCTTCCCTCAAAATAACACGACACAACATTCCCATCCTCCGAGGCTATTAAAGACATTTATCTTCTAGCGATGCAGTATCCCATAAGCAAGGTCTCGCCAAGGCTGTGCGTTCTTTCTTTCTGTGTCGACTTGCTGTTGGAAGCCCTCCAGACCTCATCATTGAGCAAGTACCACTGATTTTTTTTTTTTTTTTTTTCTTTCTAGTGGGTTATGCGTGTGTTATGATAAGGATTCTTATGATCACCTCATATTTATTTCACCATGGTTTTTATCCTCCCTTTTATTTTCTCTCTTCCTGTCTTTTTCTCTCTTCTATTTTGTTTTCTCTTTCTCAGTCTGGTCGCTGGCTTTGGTTTCTCTATTTGTTTTTCGTTCTTTCTGTCTGTCTGTTTGTCTCTCTATTTTCTCCTCTCTCTTTCTCTCTCCCTCCCTTCCCTCCCCCCTCTCTCTCTGTGCAGATAAGTAACATACAATCCAAGATGGAAACAGCCAAAAATCAGTCTGTTTAGTCCTCTCTCTTTCCTCCCCTCTTTTCTTTCTCTCATCTCCCTCCCTCACTTCTCTCTCCCCCCCTTCCTTTCCCTCCCCCTCTCTCTCTGTGCCAGACAAATAACATACATCCAAGATGGAAAAGCCAAAATGTCTGTCTGTTTGTCTCTCTCTTTCCTCCCCTCTCTTTCTTTCTGTCTGTCTCTCTCCCTCTCCCTCCCTCTCTCCCTCTCTGTGCCAGATAACATACATCCAACATGGAAAAAACAAAATGTCTGTCTGTTTGTCTCTGTCTTTCCTCCCCTCTCTTTCTTTCTGTCTGTCTCTCCCTCTCTCTCCATCCCTCCTCTTTCCCCTTTCTCGCTCTGTGCCAGATAAGTAACAGAACCTCCAAGATGGAAAACCCAAATGCTGTCTGTTTTCTCTGTCCTTTCCTCCTCCTCCCCTCTCTTTCTTTCTGTCTGTCTCCCTCTCTCTCTCTATCCCTCCCTCTTTCCCTTTCTCTCTCTGTGCCAGATAGGTAACATGCATCCAAGATGGAGAACCCAAGATGTCTGTTTGTTTGTCTCTGTCTATTCTCCCCACTCTCTCTTTCTGTTTGTCTCTCTCCTCTCCTCTCGTCCCTCTCTGTGCCAGATAAGAACATACATCCAAGATGAAAAACAAAAATTGTCTGTCCTGTTTTCTCTCCTCATTTCTCCCATCTCTTTCTTCGTCTGTCATCTGCTCCGCCTCTCTCTCTCTCCATCCCTCCCTAACTCCCTCTCTCTTTCTCTGTGCCAGACAAGTAACATACATCCAAGATGGAAAAGCCACATGAGAATGCCCTCGTGAATACCGACCTTCCGCCACTGTGTTAGGATGAAATAGAATCGTGGATCAGCCCTCTCCCTCCAGAAGCAAGAATCTCGAACCTATGTCCTCCTACAACGTGGGAGAAGGTAACTTTTTTCCTCGAGGTGACTGACTATTTGGATTTCCTGTCTCACCATCTTCTTCCACATCTTTCTCTCTGGCTCCTTTGCCTGCTTTCAATAACATGGGTGCAACGTAACATTAGTTGCAGGGACGTATAATCCACAGTAATTATTTTGGAAATGTTAGGTACGGTTTTAGTGGTGATTATTGGTATCAATTTCATTATCATCTATTTTTTTTTTTTTATGTGGATTTCACAGTTATTAATATCATCTTAATACATAATAGTGTTGATAATAGTAAAAATAATGATGATAAGAATGGTGATGATAATGGTAACAATGAAGATAATTGTAATGATAGTGATTATCACACTGATAACAACACTACTGACCGTAATATGATAGATATACATATTCGTTATCATTTCCAGATGTTATAATTAAATGTCATTGTCATAATAACCTAGAGAATTGGTCAAGTAATTATTATTTCTATTACCAGTATTACCAAGAGAATGTTAGCTATTGCTTATCAATTAATATGTATTGAATATTAATTGATACAGCTTGCAATCATACCTGATGCATAGCTCACGTACATAGCGATTACAATTTCATTTATCATGGGAAATACGAGCGAATTGCATCACGTCAATGCTGAGAAAAAACTGACGTCCAGCTGGAAGTCGAGATGGGGAGGCGGATCAGAGACCACGCCTAAGACGTTTCGAAAGACAGGTAATTTTTCCTCAGCTTCTATTTTTGATGATGCCTGATATGAAGTCTCATAAGCCTTTTGTCAATTTGGTATCGTTGCCCTGTTTTTTTTGTTTTTTTTTAATTCTGGGATCTCGAGGGGTATTTATGGCAGGGAGATGATGACGCTATGGAGACAATATTTCAGCGAATTGAATGATGCAATATTTAGGAATTTGTTGACAACTTGGACAATATAAGATTTGCATTAAGAATAAGTAATATGTACAAGTAACTCATAGAATATTACCTGCTTTTCTCAGACACATCACTAATATTCTCCTATGGAACACATAAGCGAAAGTTCTCATGTTAGCTTATGCAGTATCAAATAAGAAACATGATACGATATGTTTTACAAAAAAAAAAAAAAAAAAAAAACAGCAAAGCGTTATGGTAACAAAGATATGACTCTTGTTTCGAATCACCGAAGCAAGTCAGAATTTCAAGCAGCTAAGCCGTTATTGCAGAAGTCTCAGGGTTCTTGTGTAATGCAAATATGATAATCATATTTATTGAGCGATATCACCGCACTTAAATACAAATGTAACATATTGTATTAAAAAAGCCTGTAATCTTAAGCAATGGCTAATAAAAAAACGATTTTTTAGGAAATGTACAAATTGCATGTGTTTTATATATACGGTGGGGGGGGGGGGCGTTCGTCTTGTTATATATATATATATATAGAAATTATATATATATTACTAATATATAATATATATAAATATATATATAGATATAAAATTATATATATATACAACATTTAAATATATAAATATATATATATATATATATATATATATATTATTATATATATAATTATATATATAACATGAATATATATATATATAATTATTAATAATTATATATTACATGTATATATATATATAATATATGTATATATATATATAGATATAGTATATATATATATAAATATCTATATATTTATATACAATAAATAGTTTTTTTTTTAGGAAATGTGTCAAATGCTGTGTTGATTTATATACCGTTCGTCGTGTTATATATATAAATATATTTATAAAAATATATATATATATATTATATAATAAATATATATATAAATAAAATAAAATTACATACACGTAAATATATTTTTTATATAAATATCTATAAATTATTTATATAATTATAT
>NW_028234431.1:34578011-34580511 GCF_977035675.1 Penaeus japonicus | reverse complement strand
TATTATCATTATTAAATTTTTTTTGTTGTTGTTGTTAGTGCTATCATTTTTTACTATCATTATTGTTGTTGTTATCACTGTTATCGTTATTAATATTTTGAACATAGTTATTGTTGCAAGTGTTATTTTCAATTTTCTTTCATCACTAATATAAAAACAATAATATATTCACATCAATACAATACCACTCCCCCAATATATCACCTTCACCTTAAAGACTAAAATTCCATCGCCTTTTCTCATCTCACAATATTATCTTTTCCTCTTATAAAGTGTTTAGATATTTGAGTATCAAAGGAAGTGTTGTTTTCGCGCACCTGGTCACTGGCAGTTCAGAGGATTCGGTGAAGCTTTTAATGCCTTACTGTCTTTGTATCTTTGTTGCACCAAGTTGCTTAGAAGGAAGTTTCTTGACTAAAAGCATATGGAGTGTTTTGTATTTAAGGGGAACTATGATAAATTATTTTTATTATTGTTATCTGTTATCGTTTATTATCATTATTAGCATTATTGTTGATATCATTATCATCATTATTATTGTTGTTGTTATTATTATTATCATCATTACTGGTATTGTTGTATAATTACTATCACTATTATTGTTATTAATATCACTATTATTATAACTGTTTAACATTATCATTATTATCATTATTATTATCATTATCATTAGTAGTAGTAGTATCATCATCATCATTACCATTATTATTATTATCCTTCTTATTATCATTATCATAATTAATATTATCATTGCCATTATCATTATTATTTCCATTATTATTACCATTATCCTTTTCATCACCCGCTTCAATATTGTCAATATAATCATTGTTATTACTATTGTTGTTATTATTACCATCCATATGTTTCTATAAATTTTCCTTTTACTGTAAGTATCATAGCTGTTGTTTTGGAGAGTGGATACTTACAAATTCAAAGTTCTGCTTCAATATTTTACGCATGCAATGAATTACGTGCAAAGGCAAAGCGCAACAAGACAGAAAAAATCACTGTTTATATAATCACTGTAGATTTAGAACCATTTTGCTACTGCATTCATACTGTTAGAATACATACGCCTGATACAAATAGAGATAGAAAAAATAGCAATATATATTATATATATTATATATATATATATATATATATATATATATATATATATATATAGATATATAGTATAGATATATATATATATATATATATATATATATATATATAGATATAGATATATATAGCATATATATATATATATATATTATATATATAAATATATATATATATATATAGAAGATGTATATATATGTGTATATATATATACTTAATATTATATATATATTATATATATCAATATATATATATATATATATATATATATATATATATATATATATATATAAGGCACAATATCCACATACAGATAATCAGTTTGGATTTTTTTTTTCTTTCTTTCTTTCTTTTTTTTTTTTTTTTTTTGCTGGATCATTAGATTAAGAGACGAGAGCTTTATGAACAGAGTTCATTGTGACAAATGTAGATGATGAGACACAAGGGAAGTAATTCGATTACATCTTCATTATACATCATCAACATCACAAATCATATATCATTAAATTTATCTGACATTTGTAACCTATTGCTCGTTATATGCATAATACACAATGTTTCAATCTTGGGTAATTTGATGTTAATGTTCTCTCTTTCTTTCTTTCTTTCTTTTCTTCATGAATCACTTTGACTTGTTTCCAGACCAGCAGATGTACAGCTTCGTCTTCGGGCATCAACATACCGTTAGAAGTCCTGTAAGTTCCTGTTGCATGAGGATAAGATTCATCAGATCTGGTACACGTTAGGCAGTATGCGGCGTGTGTCACGTATCAAATCGCCTACTCTTGTTCCAAATGTATTGGCTGTTTTAATGGTATTACCGCATATGTTGCATGTTGGTAATGTCCTTGCCCTCCTTATGTTGACTTCCGCCTTTTTGTCAGAGGATTAGAACAGGTGTTTCATTTTTTTATTTAAAGAATTATTCGAACTCGACTTCAAAGAATACTAGATTGCAATTCCTTAATTGATGCTCTAACTTTTATTGTTGTTGTTGTGTGTGGAGTAATATCTGATAAAGACATCTATAGTGGTTGACTTTCTGTATCCTGAAAAAAATAAAGGCCATGTCACCCCGGACTATCGTGGTTCTAAGACAGGTAGCTGCTGATATACTTCTTCCTACGCGGTAGACTGAATTTTATCGTGGACGGCATTTAACCGCATCGGCGTTTGGCGGGTTGGAAGCGAGCCAAAGTGAACCATAAAACAGGGTATAACCGGAAAAGAAAACTAATGGAAATTACGTAAATCGGGATGGAGAACATGAACAACGCGTCGGGCAGCTTCAAATTAACCACGGTTAATGAGCGACAGATCACAGATGTCACGTGAAACTACTATACGTTTTGCAATCTTTATGATGGAAATCTAATAAAGATTTAATGGATAA
>NW_028234431.1:34568817-34571317 GCF_977035675.1 Penaeus japonicus | reverse complement strand
TTTGCGTTGCAATGTTGATACTAGTTATAAATGCCTCCTTATACCTACGAAGAAGGGTGATTGCAGACTTTTTATGTATGCCTTTCATCATCTTGGGTGACCTAAAGGATTTCAGGTCATTTACTGTTTCTATGTTAGAAGATTGTTATGTTATTTGTTTACGAATTTAACGAATGCTTCAAAGTGCTGATTTGACGATATGTGACAATGAGTGACTATCAAAATAGGCCATGATTAAGATTCTGAAAATAGTGAAAGAGGAAATAACAAACGGAAGTCATATGTTAAGAGATTATCAGAGGAGAAAGATAACTGTTTAGCAGAGGAATAGAAAGGTTTAATCCTTGTTTACTCTCGCTGTTAACTGAGGTTCATAATCCCCTTTGAGAACTCCCAGAACCGGAAAGTTGCTCGATATTGCAAAGTGGATTTAAAAGTTTGAATACAAAGAAAATTGGAAGGTGTAGAAAAAAACGAACAAAAGGAAAGTGAATAGAAGTAAAGGAAGAAGAAGAAATAGAAGATGGAAATGGAGTGGAATAAGAAGCAAAATTAAAACATGAAGCAGTAGAAGAAAAAGAAAGGAGAAGTAAAGAGGAAGTAGTGAGATAAAAAGTAGATATGATAGTAATCGAAAAACACAGGAGAAAAAAAATCTGAAGAAACAAAAAAAGAAAAGAAAAAAATGTGAAAGGCGTAAAAAGCGAAGGAACGGAAAAACAAACAAACAAACAAAAGTAAATCCGAAATAGAAGAAAATAATAAGGAAAAGGAAGATTAAGAGAAGAATTAAAAATAAGAAATTAAGAATAGGCGAAGAATAAGAATTTGAAAAAGATAAAAAGAAAAGAAAAGAAAAAAAAAAGAAAAGAAAAAAAAAAAATAGAACGCGAAGGAGAAAAAAAAGAGAAATAAAAAGGGAAAGAGAACAGAATAAGCAAAGAAGAAGGAAAAAATGTGGAAGCAGAAGATTGAAACGCGAAACTCAGGTTTGACAACTTGAGAAAGACATTTAAGTCTGCACGCGACAAGCAGATCAGAAAATCCAATTTTCCGTGAAAAAGAACTATTCAATTCTCGTGTTCACATAATGTATATTCTCTCCTTTGTGAAAAGTATCCGGACAAAATAACAAAACATAGTAGATAAGTAAGGATGGTAATTACGCATTGTCGTCGACCTCAACTTCAATTGTTAGGGGGGGGGGGGGGGGGGTTGTTTGTCTTCCGAGTAACAAAGGACGAAATTCAGGACTGTTTACCCATCACATGGCGCGGGTTTGGTTGCGTGTCTGGATTCTTTCTCAAAAAATGTTTTTGTTTTAATATATTAACTTTTGAGGAAGGCACTTGGCTTGTGTAGGAAAGATAGTATTCATATTTGTTTTCTGCTACTGAGAAGGAGAGTAGGTGAGTGAGTGGGTAAGTTAGTGAACGATTAAGTGAATGAGTGAGAGAGAGAGAGGGAGAGAGAGAGAGAGAGAGAGAGAGAGAGAGAGAGAGAGAGAGAGAGAGAGAGAGAGAGAGAGAGAGAGAGAGAGAGAGAGAGCGAGAGAGAGAGCGAGAGAGAGAAAGAAGAGAGAAAGAGAGAAAGAGAGAGAGAGAGAGAGAGAGAGAGAGAGAGAGAGAGAGAGAGAGAGAGAGAGAGAGAGAGAGAGAGAGAGAGAGAGAGAGAGAGAGAGGGAGAGTGAGATAGATAGATAGATAGATAGGTAGATAGATAGATAGATAGATAGAGAGAGAGAGAGAGAGAGAGAGCGAAAGAGAAGTAAGTGCTTAAGACACTTACCAATTCTTCTCATATACCAAGAAACGAAAAGTCTTTACAAAATAAGCGTCGGCGGAACTGAAGGAAATAAAAACAATGAATAAAATAAATTAAATAGTGATAATATCAATAATTATAAAAAAAATAGTGAAACACTCCTGCTTATTTTCTCACTTACGTAAAATAAAAGCCATCCACGCCTTCCTGCTTTCTACAAACGCATCTTGAACATTTTCTCTCACCTTTTTGCCCTCCAGTTATTAAAATACTCTGTCTCTTCTTGGAATAGGATGAGATTCCTAGAAGGATACTTGTGGCCCTCCCTACGTCAGCGGGAAATCCTGATTTTATTGGGCTTTATGAAATGCATTATTACGCTTTTTATTATCTTGGTATGATCAACAGAGGATTTTATTTTTTATTTTTTTATTTTTTTCATGACGGAGGGTGAATGACTGCTGATTATGTACGATGTTCAATACTGATTTGCACACGTACACCTACACAAACACAATCACACAATCACACACACACATACTAACAAACACAAACACACGCACACACACACACTTACACATACAAACACATACACAGACACACACACATATAATGATATAATATCTATATATATATATATATATATATATATATATATATATATATATATATATAAATGTATGAATATATATATATAATATATATAATATAATTTATATAATAATATAGTATGTAT
>NW_028234431.1:34558468-34566217 GCF_977035675.1 Penaeus japonicus | reverse complement strand
AAAAGATGATAGATGGATGGAATGGAGAGAAGAGACGAGAGGAGAGAGAGAGAGAGAGAGAGAGGAGAGAGATGGAGAGAGAGAGGAGAGAGTATGAGAGAGAGGAGGATGTAGAGAGAGAGAGAGACGATGGAGAGGATGAGAGAGAGAGGAAGATGAAGAGAAAGAGACAGAGACAGAGAAAACAGAAGCAGATAAACAGACACAGAGACAATAGACATATCAGGAAAAAATACAGGAAAAGAGAGAGAGAGTAAAGAGACAGAGACAGAGACAGAGAAAGAACAGAAGCAGAAAACAGGACACAGAGAAAAGCCACATTAAAGAAAATTACAGAAGAGAGAGATGAGAGTATGAGACAGAAGGGAAGAGAAACAGAAGCAAAACAGACACAGAGACAAAGGACACATAAAGGAAAATACAGAAGAAGAGAGAGAGAGCGAAGAGACCAGCCCAGAAGACCCAGAGGACACCAGCACCACAGGACCCACCCAGAACAGAAGCAGCACCACGAGGACAGAGAAACAGAAGCAGAAACAGACACAGAGACAAAGACACATAAAGAAAATACAGAAGAGAGAGAGAGAGAAAGATGAGATGGAGAGAGAGACAGAGAAACGAGCGAAATTGTTAAAGAGGTCGCAGAGAAAGAGATTGACTGAGAGAGATGAGAGAGAGAGAGAGAGACAGAGAACGGAGGCGAAATTAAGATAGAGGAAAGCGAAAAGAGAGAGAGAGGATAGAGAGAGCAAGAGACAGAGAACGAGCGAAATAAAGAGAGAGAAAGAGGTAGAGAGAGGAGAGAGAGAGAGATAGACAGAGAACAGAGCGAAATTAATAGAGAGAAGAGAAGAGCAAGAGAGGAGAAGGAGAGAGAGGAGACAGGACAGAGACGAGCGAAATTAAATTAGAGAGAAAGAGAGAGAGAGAGAGAGAGAGAGAGGAGACAGAGAAACGAGGCGAAATTGAAGGAGAGAAAGAGGAAGAGTAGAAGAGAGAGAGAGAGAGAGAGAGAGAACGAGCGAAATTAAAGAGAGAGAAAGAGAGAGAGAGAGAGAGAGAGAGAGAGAGACAGAGAACGAGCGAAATTAAGAGAAAGAGAAAGAGAGAGAGAGAGAGAGAGAGAGAGACAGAGAACGAGCGAAATTAAGAGAAAGAGAAAGAGAGAGAGAGAGAGAGAGAGAGACAGAGAACGAGCGAAATTGAAGAGAGAGAAAGAGAGAGAGAGAGAGAGACAGAGAACGAGCGAAATTAAAGATGCAGGAGAAAGAAAGGTGAGAGAGAGAGAGAGAGGGGAGAGAGTAGGACAAGAGGAACGAAGCGGAAATTAAAGAGAGAGAGTAAGAGAGAGAGAGAGAGGAGAGAGAGAGAGAGAGAGACAGAGAACGAGCGAACGCGAAATTAAGAGAGAAAGAGAAAGAGAGGAAGTGGAGAAGAGGAGAGAAGAGAAGAGAGAAGTGACAGAGAGAACGAAGAGAAATTAAGAGAAAGAGGAAAGACGAGAACCCTAAGAGACCGTAAGGCCTAATGGAATGATACGCATAGGCTGTGACACCTCAACTAAGACCCGCTTCGAGAATATTATAATTCAGCTCTTCCTTGCGCCGGAATCTTAACGGTTTCTCAAGGGGTCTCGAGTCTTCTAGAAGGGGGCGGGGGGGTGGAGGTAGGGGGTAGGGGTAGGGGGTAGGGAGGGAGGGAGGGGGGTAGGGGGTAGGGAGGGTGGGGGATGGGGGGGCGATGGATAAGAGGGGAGGTTTGTGAGGGCGTCGGGGAGGGAGGGAGGGGGGTAGGGGGGTAGAGGGTAGGGATGATGGGAGATGGGGGGTAAGGAACGTGGGGGGGAGGGGGGGAGGGATATGGGAAGGTAAGAGGGAAGGCTAGTGGCTAGGGGGGGAGGGGAGGGGAAGGGGAGGGGGATTAGAAAGAGATTTTAAGGGCTTCCACGTTATTTGTTATTCATTTGTTTTTTTGTTTTTTCTTTTTCAAATCCTTATTACATCCGTAAGCCTAGGGATGGAATTTCACACTATCTTTAATGCTCGAAATCTTCAGTGGTCTGCTCATACAGCACCATCGCTCCTTTCTTTGATTATACATGCAAGCTCTTGAAAGTTATTCTTTCGTCTCAATCGATTCTAAAGGATAAACTCTGGTTGCTGAAAGTTCTCTGAATTTTCAAAGCATGTAGAACTGATGGCTTGTTCTCTCGTGCATATGATGATTTCTTTTCTTTTATGATCGTTCCGTGTTCTCACTTCCTATTGTCTTACCTCGAACTTATCTCGTTTTTTCTTGCCTGTCTTGTGTCTCCCCGTTCTCGGTTCTCTGGTTCTCCTTCTCTCCCTCCTCTACTCCCTATATATATATATACTATTATATATATTATATATCACTATTATCAATATATACTTATTATAAATATACTATATATATTATATACTATTCTCTTCTATTATGATATTATATATTATATATCATTTTATATCTCTGTATATATTTTATGGTAGTTGTGTGTGTGTGTCTGTGTGTGTGTGATGTGTGTTTTGTGTGTATGTAGTGTGCTGTGTGTGTATGTGTGTGTGCATGTATCTACACACACACACACACACACACGACATGACAAAATTCGTATATTCATACAAACCATCAAAAAAAAAAAAAAAAGTGGCTCGAAATAAAAAATGGAAAATGAAATATTGGAAAATGATTGCACAAATAATTAATCCATCATCTCTATCGTTTTTTTTTTTTTTTTTATCTTTTATCTTCTGAGTCCAATCAAATTTTACAAAACGATCTCTTGATTAGATGGCTCTTGAGAAGGCGGATCTTTTATGAACAGGCTTTCGAGGTGTAGTGATAGGTAGGGTAGGGTTAGGGGGTTTAGGGATGGGGGAGGTTTTTCTTGGTTGGAGGGTTTAGGGAAAGAGGCGGTAGGGTTTGGTGGGTAATAGGGGATCGCGTGATTAGGGTAGGGGGGGAAGTAGGAAGGATGAAATAGAGGGTAAAGGTAAGAGATTGATTTGAAGAGAGACAGTTAGAGGGGGACTGGGATCATTATCGTCATATATATGCTATGTATATATATATATATCTATATACTTATCATACTATACATATATATTATAATATATATACTCCTATTATATACTATGAAATATATATATCGTATATATCGTATATATATATATTTATTTTATATATCCTCTTATATATTATATTTATATATATATATATATACATATATATACATTCTCTCTATCACTTATATATATATATTTACTATATATCATATATATATTATATATATCATATATATACTATATATAATATTAAAAATATTATATCATATATATTAGCTTATATATATATATATATATATATTACGCATATATATATTATATTATATATACTGTATTTCTATATATATATCTTTCATATCATCATATAATATATATTCTACGCATCTTTTATATATATATACTTTTATATATGCATATATATATATATATATATATATCATATATATATAATATATAAATACTATTATATATATATATTTTCTGCGTTTATGTCACACACACACACACACACACAGACACCTACACCACATCACACCACACTCGTCCTACTCACAACAAACACACATCCACACATGCACACACACACACACACCACAGATCACACACACACACAAACACAAACACACACACCACACACACACACACATACACACACACACACCACATATAGATATCATATACACATATATGTTTTAAAATATATATATTATCATGATTATCTTTCTACTGTATATTATACTATATATATCCTAGTGTTATTATTATATCTATATGTTATATTATATAATATATATATATATATATTATATATAGATAGATGATGAGAGAGTTAGAGAGAGACGCGAGAGAGAGAGGAGAGTGTTAGAGAGAGCAAACAAACAAACATAACTCAAAAACACAAAACAAATATTCTAAGGTCTGCTAATAAATGAAACATGAGAAAGTGGCTTGGATAAAGGCAGATATAAGTAAATGAAGTATAAATACTCATCAAAAAAAAGACAAACAGTTCCACCAGAAAATGAATTTGAATAAACAACGAAACAGAGTATATCTGAATAGCAAAGATGTATAAATTGATGAGAATGATATTTCTGTAGGAACCGTGACTATGCCTCTCAGTAGTCACAACACCTAACATTCTGTCCAAGACTTTCACGCTTTCGCCGTAGATATTGCAATACGCAAGCTAACAGATAACCGAACAGGCAATCCTGCAACACATGAATTTTCTTTACTCATGTGCCCCCCCCCCCCCCCCCCCCCCCAAAAAAAAAAAAAAAAGTAAAAAAAAAAAGAAATGATAAAGAAAAATGAAGCGTAAATATAACCGAAATAGAAAAAAGAAAGAAATATCGGTTTTGTTGTGTTTGTTTTAAGTCAATGAATAAAAAATTTTATTAATAGAAATATTAAGTAAAAATAGCAAAACCAGTAAATAATAACAACGTGAAAAAAAAATGTCAACCTTAATATAAAAAGTAGTAGTATAGAAAATAAAAAACGACGTAAACAAACCATCGGCCATATTGACAACCTTAACAATCACGTGGAATTTTTGACACCTCATAGATACCGGACAGTAAGGTCGACAATTTGCGTGTCTCTAAATTACGCGCAACGCAATGCTTGCGAGAGGATGAGATAAGACCAGTGATTGGATCGTGGAGGAGCTGGGGCGGCGTAAAGGAAAGTGCTTCGAGTCTCGATCGGGTGCGAGCCCGCACCCATGCAGGGACGTACGTGATTGGCCAGGAAGGGCAGGAGAGCTTGGGAGAAAGGGTGCTAATCGAGAGCGAGAGGGGTGTCGAAAAGAAGGCCGAACTAAGAGCAGCGGGTTCGCACCTACTCTCTGCGGCGGATCGGGGGGAGCAGGCGCATAACGATGGGTGGAGAAAATAAGAAACAGACGAGGACAGAACAGGCGCAAAAAACAGAGGAACACCACACACAACAGAAAGAGCCGGAGGACGATAGAGGCAAAAAAGATCGTGAGAGGAGGGTGCCACCAGAGCACCAGTCGGACCTGAGCAGAGGCGAGCGAAAGCGAGGAGACGGTTTGTAACGTCGGGACCGAGAGAAGGGACGAGGTGGTGAAGGTGTGCCCCGTCAGGTGATGACCGAGAGAACCGGGTGATGACGGGTGATATGGAGGGAAACGACGAGAGACGCCTGGAGCAGCGCGGCCATCCACGACTAAGACGAGCGGCAGGGGGCCTAGCTCATCTCGAATCGCTGGGGGGCCAGTGGTTGCGGTGGTGCCTCTTGGGGGATGGGGGTATGTATAATCGCGAGCCCTGTTGCTAACGTTAATCGGACAAAATACAGTCCGTTACGCCAGCTGGAGGGACGCAGCGCGACGCAGAGCGTCGGGAAGATGGAGCTGCTTACTGAAAGGGGAGGTTCACAGGGCGAAGAGGAAGGAGGAAGGTGGAACCAGGAGGAGAGAAGGAGGGAGAGAATGTAGGACAGAGGAGGAAGAGGATCTAGGATGGGATAGCGACAGAGGAATAGGTGGGGGAAAAATAAGTAGAGTGAAAGAGGAGGAGGAAGAAGCAGGCCCGGAGCAGAAAGTAAATACGTAGGAGGAGCGCTCGCATATGAAGAGAGGAGCGGAAGGGCACGAGACAGATACGGGACAGAGGATGAAAGGGGGGGATGAAAATGGAGGAAAAAAGAGATAGGAAGAGGGAAGGAGAAGGAGAAGAAGAAATAGGGAGGAGCGCAGGAGGAGGAAGCCGAAGCGAGGAGGAAAGGAGAAAAGAGAGAGCGCCGCTGAAGGTGGGAGAAAGAGGAGGAAGAGTCCAGAAGAAGAAGAAGAAGAAGAGAAGAAAGAAGAAAGAAAAGAAGTGGAATATAATAATGTGAGAATGGAGGGACGAAGTTAGATAGGAGTGTTCCACACGAATAAATAAAAGTGTCTAGTAGAAAAGCAGAGAGAGAGGCAGAGATAGAATAGATAACATAGATCTTAAAAGAGAAAGTAGAGAAAAGAAGACGAGATGAACGAAGAGAGAGATATGGAGAACGACGAGAGAAAGATGAGAGATGAGGAAGAGCAATCACACACACACACACACACACACACAAACCACACATAACCCCACACTCAAAACACCACAACACACAACAGACTACTCCACAACGCGCTGTTCTAAAAATGCTCCTAACCACTGATAAACACAGTTATACACACACACATCACTACACACACACACACACAACACCACACAAACAAAACAAGACAACACATCACATGTTCTTAACAATGCTTCCAAATACAGAAATATTTCTCCTCGATTGTTGGCATAGGATGAATAGCACACTGTGCATCGGTAGTTTTTTTTTTTTCGTACACGGTGCTATACAAATCCTCTGATGCCACTTATTCAGAAGACAAGAAATGCGCGAATCTATTGCATGCATCTACATACTACGCCAGAAACTAAATGCAATCAAACACACGGAAAAACTACTTCCTGCCTTCCTTAAATCACATCGTTTCGACATTTGCCAGTTATTTTAGATTTCACTATTACATATTCACTTATCTTTTAAAAAAACACAACCGAAGGAAACAAAGGGAAATCTATCCAACAAGATCTGAAAAGTAGTTAGTATATGATGAATATCCTTTGTATCCAACACTCTCTGCTCTCATTTTATCACCGCGTCGGCTTCTTAATATATGCATTCTGAGTTGATATATATTATCTGGTTGTAATATTATATTATTCACGGCTGTTAATATATATTATCTGGTTAATATATATTTCGTTATGGTTAATATATAGTATCTGGGTTATATATATTATTCTGGCCTTAGATATATATTTTATCTGGTATAATATATATTCATTTCCTGCGTAATATCCCTCCGACGCATCGTATTTATTCTCCGCTCGGTTCGATCTATATATTTATATCTATTTAGTCACGTACTAATGATTGTATCTTCTGGTTAATCATCTTAGGGCTCGTCAGCTAATCCCGTCATATTTTTATTTTCACAAGTAATCTATTGTTCTTATATAAAGGGTACAAAAAATATTGCCACGTCTGATTTGATGTCTTCGCCTAAGCACTAATTCAGCCTTTAAACGCTGCTTTCAAGCTCATGACGGGAATATCATATAGGACATTTGTCTAACAAATTCTGTAAATTAGTAATATTGCATTTACGTTCGTTGATAATTGTATAGCTGATAATAATTAAACTTCAAAGTATATAAACAGTTAGGGATTATTTGTAATATTTCATGTATCCTTTGTAACGAAAAGAAGCATCAACCAGCAAATTGTATTTCATGTGAAATCTATTTTGTCTTTCTTTCGACCTATGTTTCCTCTCTAAATATTCTCCTAAAATCCTGATATGGAATCATCCACTGTATGCATGTAGATTGAGTGTATGAATATATTACTATACATCTAAAAAAAGCACTTGCATTGTTGAGTTTATGTTGAATGATCTTTTTCTACGATGCTATTCTAACACCCAAATCTCGTTCAATTGAACTTTTGACGTAACATCATCACATTAATCAAACTCACCGTCAAGTGTCTTCGTCTGACAGGAAAATAATGCGCTCTTGCTTTTTGTAAAAACTTTTAAGCGAAGCGATATTTTCGATATGCTGATTTTGCTAGGCACTATCTAATT
>NW_028234431.1:34547282-34552282 GCF_977035675.1 Penaeus japonicus | reverse complement strand
ATCACCACCACCACCACCATCATCATCACCACCACCATTATCATCACCACCACCATTATCATCACCACCACCATTATCATCACCACCACCATTATCATCACCACCACCACCATCATCATCATCACCACCACCACCATCATCACCACCACCACCATCATTATCATCACCACCACCATTATCATCATCACCACTACCATCATCATCATCACCACCACCACCACCATCATTATCACCATCACCATCATCATCACCATCACCATTATCATCATCATCACCACCACCACCATCATTATCACCATCACCACTACCACCACCATCACCACTACCACCACCATCATCATCACCACCATCATCATCATCCTCATCACCACCACCGACAGCACCATCATCATCACCACCACCACCACCATCATCATAATCATCACCACCACCATTATCATCATCATCACCACCTCACATCAAGTGACAATAGCATCTCACGGTTCTTCAATTCCGCCTATTCTCGTGGCAAATGAAGCCCAACGATTATTCACAAAATTCAAATATCACATTCGCACTTACCTTTGTTGTTGTTTTTATTGTTGTTGTTGTTGTGTTTTTTCAAATATCACATTCGGACTTACCTTTGTTGCTGTTGTTGTTTTTATTGTTGTTGTTGTGGTTTTTCAAATATCACATTCGGACTTACCTTTGTTGTTTTTGTTGCTTTTATTGTTGTTGTTGTTGTTTTTGTGTATGTGTGTCTGTTCAAAATAGGGATTCGGGAATGCTAGACTCGCTCTTAAAGGGAATGTGTAATTGAACTCTCAATGGTTAACTTGGTTGGGGCGAGCGAGTGAGCGAAAGGAACAAGGGAAAGAGAGAGAGAGAGAGAGAGAGAGAGAGAGAGAGAGAGAGAGAGAGAGAGAGAGAGAGAGAGAGAGAGAGAGAGAGAGAGAGAGAGAGAGAGAGAGAGAGAAGGGAGAGAAGAGAGAGAGAGAGAGAGAGAGAGAGAGAGAGAGAGAGAGAGAGAGAGAGAAAGAGTAATAATAATAATAATAATAATGATAATGATAATGATGATAATAATAATTATCTTTATTTCCAATTTACGTCGGTCATTCTTTACAGTGGTATTCATGAAGTAATTTTACAGAACATATTGTAATACAACTTATAAAAACATCATCCAATATCACTCCGTCATACTGGTATTATATGCAGTGATATACAATGCAGTAGAAATTAGAAATTGCAGTAGATGGACAGACAGAGACAGAGCGAGAGAGAGAGAGCGTGAGAGAGAGAGAGAGCGAGAGTGAGAGCGAGAGCGAGAGAGAGAGCTTTTGTGTATGTAAGTGTTTGGGTGGTTTGTGCTTGTTGTTATTGTTCTTTGTGTAATTGTAATTTGTTTGTGTAATTTGTGTTTGTTTTTATTTTTTAGGGAGGGGTAGAAAGGTGTTAGTTGTTCATTCTTTATTCTTGATTTCTTTGCCTGTTTTTTGTATATGCTTTGGTTATTCTTGTCTTTCCCATTATTCTTTTCCTCATTAAAAAGTAAAAGAAGAAAAAAAGAAACATTATGAAAAAGAGGGGAAAATTTGAAGAATAAAGAGAGGCAAAAGAAAGAAAATAATAATAAGAATAATAATGGAGGAAAAGAAAGGAAAAATAAATGAAAAGGAAATAGAAAGAAAGGTGAAAAGAAAGACAATGAAAAAGTTAAAGAAGGACAACAAAGAAAAACGGAGAAAAAAAAACACCAAAATAAAAACTAGAATTAAAACAAGAAGAAGAAAAAAAGAAAAGAAAAAAAAAGAGAGAAGGACAAAACACGACCCTGCCTGACCTCGATTCGACCTCAGAGACCAATTCCGCATGACGCAAATCGACCAGCGACTGAGTCCATTTTTGTGACGCCTGTTCATGACATTCGTCGTATTGGGAGAAGTGAGAGGAAGGTGGTGTGTGTGGGGGGGAGAAGGGGGGGAGGTTATTTGTGTGTGTGTTTGAGAAAGAGAGAGGGAGAGAGAGGGGCGGAGGAACGGAGAGAGGGAGGGAAGGAGAGAGTGGGAGAGGAAAAGGACGAGGAATTGGAAATGGGAGAGGGAGAGGGATCATAATAATAATTATAATCATAATCATACCCATTACCAAAGTCATTTCTATCATCATTATTATCCTCTTTATTTATATAGTTTATATATCTACAAATAGGTTTACATATCTATATATCTTTATTTTATAATATCACTGTCTGAAAGCTTACTCAAAAAGCGTATGTTGCAAGCATTATTCGTTTTCATATATGCTAAATTCCAATTCATGATATGTACATATGTATGGCATTTGCATGGATAAAATGCTAAGTGAGGGAGGTATTTATACATGGACACGTGTCAGGGAACATTTGTATTAGTGTGTTGGAAAGAGAGAGAGGAAGGGAGAGAGGGAGAGGAAGGGAGACAGGGAGAGGGGAGAGGAAGGGAGAGAGGGAAAGGAAGGGGAGAGAAAGGAAGGGAGAGAGGGATAGGGGAGAGGAAGGGAGAGAGGGAGAGGAAGGGGAGAGAGAGGAGAGAGAGGAGAGGAAGAGAGAGAGGGAGAGAGGGAGAGAGAGGAAGGGAGAGAGGGAGAGGGGTGAGAGAGGAAGGGAGAGAGGGAGAGGGGTGAGAGAGGAAGGGAGAGAGGGAGAGGGGTGAGAGAGGAAGGGAGAGAGGGAGAGGGGTGAGAGAGGAAGGGAGATAGGGAGAGGGGTGAGAGAAGAAGGGAGAGAGGGAGAGGGGTGAGAGAGGAAGGGAGATGGGAGAGAGAGGAAGGGAGAGGGGAGAGAGAGGAAGGGAGAGGGGAGAGAGAGAGAGAGAGAGAGAGAGAGAGAGAGAGAGAGAGAGAGAGAGAGAGAGGGGGGGGGGGGGGAGGGAGAGAGAGAGAGAGAGCTGTGTGTGTGTGTGTGTGTGTGTGTGTGTGTGTGTGTGTGTGTGTGTGTGTGTGTGTGTGTGTGTGTGTGTGTGTGTGTGTGTGTGTGTGCTTTTGCACGTGTATATAGAATATAAAGAAAGCTCTATATATATACAAATACTTTATCCTTGAAATGGCTTCACCGGCTTTACAACTTTTACAAATGCTGCCACTGGATGGTAAACACACCAGACGAAAGAAATGTTGTTATATCGCTTCCTTTGAACATGCAGAGCTGTATCAAACACACACACGCACGAACACACCCACACACACACACACACACACACACACACACACACACACACACACACACACACACACACACACACACACACACAGACACACATATAATAGTGAGTATATATATAATATATATATATATATATAATATATATATATATAAAATATATATATATATACATACATACATATATAAATATTATCTATATATAATAAAATAATATAATATATATATATATATAAATATATATATATACATATATATTATATACATATATAATATATATATATATATATATAAATATATATAATATATATATATATATATATATTTACTCACATACATACATATACATGTATGCATGTTGGTGTGGTATGTGTTTGTGTATTTATATATATAAAATATATATAATATATATATATATATATATATATTAATATATATATACATATATATGTATGTATGTATGTATGCCATATGTATATTTATATGTATATATATTTATATATATATATATATATATATATATATATATAAATATATATATATAATATATATATATATATATATATATATGCGTGTGTGTGTGTATATGTATGTATGTATGTATGTATGTGTGTATGTGTGTGTATATAAATATAAACGCATACGTAGTATATTTGGAATATTTGAGTATACGATGTGTTGGCGAGGATTAAGCCTGTGAGGTTGCGTTTGCCATAACACAACAATAGTTGCACGTTTTCTCATGCACTCATTTGCACCGATATTTATTCATCCACCTGTTATTGTCATCGTTATTTACCTGTTCACATATTTATTCATTTATTATAATCTTTTAATGGCGTCAGCCCTGCAGTATTTACCAGACATCACTTAGAGTACACGATTGCAAAGGTGCCCTTTTCAACAACATGCAAGAGCTAAAAATCTTGATATCTATTCCGTCATTGATATGGTTTTAATACGATCTGAATGAAGTTCACAGGAAGCGTTTTAAAAGCACGCCACTTTGAAATAGATTGAAAGGGCGGTTGAAGGGGGGAGGGGGAGGGGGAGGGTTGATGGGAGGAATAAGGATAATCT
Source organism: Penaeus japonicus (assembly GCF_977035675.1). Lineage (NCBI taxonomy): Eukaryota > Metazoa > Arthropoda > Malacostraca > Decapoda > Penaeidae > Penaeus > Penaeus japonicus. Next base: position 34,548,018 of record NW_028234431.1, on the reverse strand, counting down.
TTGAACTTTATCAATTCCATCGAATGACTAGTTCTTCAGGGAGAGTGGTTGTTTACATGGCTTTGATATGTAAGGATATTTTAGATCATTTATTATTATTACTATTATTATTATTATTATTATTGTTGTTAATGTTGTTATTTTTATTATTATTATCATCATCATCATCATAATCAACATCATCAATCACTATCAATCATCATCATCATTATTATTATCATTATTATTATTATTATTCATTATCATTGTTATCATAATTAATATTATAATTGTTATCATCACACACACACACACAGAAGCAACGACGAATATGCATGTATTGTTTATAACGTGACAGCATTTATACGCGAACCATTTATGATTTGGCTACGTGTCTGCTTGCAATGATAGTGCTCTCCTTGTTTACATTATGGCATAGACTTACAGAGACACGTCATGTAGGATGCAATCTGCAGTTTCCATCTGAATTGAAAATAACCCTGTTTGCCAATACCCTTTGCAACACGCTAGCACTTTGTGATTGCAACTATCGCAGCCAAACTGTGTTGCATACTGCGTTGTTGCCTCCAGGACTCTGGTCCTCATTATCGGCCTTGCCGTTGTTATTATCGTCTTGATATTATTGTCGTCTTCCGTTTTGCAATCTGTAGCATCCTTTTCACTTTGCCATTATCGTCACCACCACTTGTCAGCATTATCTTTATCAGGAATTTCGTCATCACCCGTTACCATTACT
>NW_028234431.1:34532282-34534782 GCF_977035675.1 Penaeus japonicus | reverse complement strand
TCTCTTTGTTTATAGATAGATAGATAGATGTTATTAATTGGTAGTTTTTAGTAACAGTAAACCCGACATTATGTTACTGTTGCTAGTTTTAAATATTATCATCACTAGTATTTCGTATGGTATCCAAAAATAATTGTTGTATATGTGCTATTAATATTATTATTATTTTCTTTCTGCAACATTCTTTCTTTCTTCCTTTCTTTCATCTTTTTTGCGGAAAATTTGATTGCATTTCTTCTCCTCGAATATCCTCCAGATTTATTTTTGTTATATATTTGATGTTGCTGGACAGTAATTTCGGGCGAAACGACCTCGCGCGGTGCAAGTTTTTTCATGACCTTTTTTTCTCCTTTTTTAGGGGAGGGGGTATGAAAATAAAAACTAAAATAGAAGAATAACAGGAGATTAAAAAAGACAAGTTGTGGGGGCTGTAGGGGATGGAGGTGGGAGTGAGGGTTGGGAGGGAGGGGGAGGTAATAGTTTCATGAGATGAAGGAAAAACGTTTTTTTTTTTTCTTTCATTTTTTGCGAAGAAGAAAATAAATATTATAAAAGCGAAGAAATACAAAATGATTCTTTATCATGACAACATTTAATGTATATTGAGTGGCATGATTTTGCATATGTGATCTTTAAAAATACCACGAACAGTATTCCAATTCTGTTCGTTTTTTATTGTTGTTCTTAAATCATTACCTTATTCTTATCTTATGTATTCGTTTATTAATTTATACCTATTTTACCTGATCTGTTATACTTCAAGCTCAATATGGGATGAATCATTAAAAAGACATACAAAGCTTTGGTTTTGTAGAAGACAATAATTTATGAAAAATTTGTGAAAAATCCTAAAAGTAGTTATCTTTGTACTGCTTTTAGATAGGTTATTTCTCTTAATTAAATTATATGGAATATTGTTATAAATTTTGTCGTTCTTATAGGCCTCCGTCGAGCGTATCTAACCTCCCATACCCTCTCCTCCCTCCCCACCCTCCTCCCCTCTCTCTCCTACCTCCCCTCCTCTCCCTCCCCTCCCTAACCCAACCAAATCCAACCTCATTTAACAGAAAGCAAAGCCGCATGAGGATTTATCTACAGAAAAAGAAGGATAATCAAACAAAATAAAAAAATAAAGTGCACACTCTTCTCGTATTCCCCCGCGGCGCGTCTCCTTTCCACACGCGTTTATTCTGAATTGCACGCAAACCTCAAACTTGTTCGCACCCTTGTGCACACGGACTGAACTTGGCTCACATTCCGACGCGCCTTCGTGGATTTTTTTTCTATTTCTATATCTTTCTTTCTTTGCGTTTTATTGTTTTTTTTGTTTTTGTTTTTTTTCTCGTGTTTTCTGTTATGTTTTGTTTATTGTTTTCTCTTCTCTGCTCTAACTCTTCTCTTCTCATATCTCTTTCCTCATTCTCTTCTCTTCTCTTTCCCTTCCCTTCCTACTCTTCCCTTCTCTTCTCTTCTCTTCCACTTCTCTTCTCGTCTTCTCTTCTCTTCTCTACACTCTCTTCTTTGCTCTCTTCTCTCATACTCTCACCTTCTTCTCCTTCTCTTCTCTTCCTCTTCTCGTTCTTGCTTCTCTTCTCCTTCGGACCTTCTCTTCTCTCTCTCTCTCTCTCTCTCATGCTCTCTTGTTTTAGTATACAAATGTTACATATTTACACATATTGAGTCCATTTTTATATTTGCTAATTATTTCTTTAAACTATTCTGTTATTCCCTTCTAGGCTTTTCGCGAAAAAAGGATTGTCAGGTCGTGGGTGTGAGTGAAATCTCTTCTGCCACATCTGTCTTAACTCTATTTCCCTCTATAACCTTCACTTTCTGACAAATGACAGAAAACAGATACAGTTGGATCACGTCTTTCTCTTTCGCTCTCTCTGTGTATCTCTATATTTATTTATCTATCTGTCTATTTATTTATCTAATTATCTGTTAATTTATCTATGTATCTATCTCATTCTCTTTCTCTCTATATATCTATAGATCTATCTCAATCTCTCTCTCTCTCTCTCTCTCTCTCTCTCTCTCTCTCTCTCTCTCTCTCTCTCTCTCTCTCTCTCTCTCTCTCTCTCTCTCTGTCTCTCTCTCTCTCTCTCTCACACACACACACACACACACACACACACACACACACACACACACACACACACACACACACACACACACACACACACACACACACACACACAAAATACCAAGAACATTTCCCCGGCGTCTAGAATAAAGCAAGCCTCCTCAGAGAATCTAATTTACTTTTGTTAAAAGACTTCACGCCATTATATAACATCGGCGCGGTAGGAATTTATAGACAGTTTGGAATAGACCCATTCCCGGCGTGTGGGGAGGGGGTGGAGAGAGCAGAAGTGGGGGGAGAGGGGAAGGATGGCTGAATTGCGGTGAGGTTAGAATCAAATGGAAAAGGAAGTCATAGTTGCAGGACGGAAGGTTTATTTGCCATTGGATGACAAAATGCAGGTGATAAAGGTCC
>NW_028234431.1:34523710-34532182 GCF_977035675.1 Penaeus japonicus | reverse complement strand
TGTGTATGTATGTATATATGTATATATATATATATATATGTATATATATGTTTTATATATAGATATATAGCTAGTTATGAAGGTATTTATATTTAAATTGAACAACGCAAACATTATATATTATATATCAAATATCGAATCAAATTACAATACACAGCTGTGATCTTCTTAAATACCGGGTTTCGCATTTCACCCCCGGGATCGAACAAAAGACACGTCCAGGCAGCCCTGCGACTTTGGCCCTTCTGGAGAATCTGGTCATTTCCGGTCATAGGAAAATCACCCTCAGAGGCCGAATCGAAGGGCGGACTATATGATTGCGATGGATCCGAAACAGCCATTCAGGAAATAGGGGGGGGCCGGACCTAAGCTGACACTTGGATCAGCCCCCTATTTTTCCTGTAGAGGGTCTCATCGCCCGCCTAGCGAAGCCGACCTGAGATATACTAAGAGGTAGCGAAGATACACTAGGTCTTTACCTCAACGCAACACAACCTACCTCACATCTGCATCTACGATTTGTGTACCAGTGTATCTTGATCTTTATTTCCTGAGTCATTCTTGTCATATATTTATTATATCGTGTCTTAATTCTGCGATTATTTTGAAGTTATAATATATTGGCATCGTATCGGTGCTGTGTTTGACACCAACCTTTTATTTCTTCTATGTATGGATATTAGAGTAATCTTATACCCATTAACAATTTATATATATATATACAATATATTTACAAATTATACTTCTATATATAATAATATAATATATATATTATAAATATATATGTGTGTGTGTGTGTGTAATACATAACACACACACACACACTGTACAGACACACACACACACACAATATATTTTTTTATTATATTATATATATATCTATATATATAATTATATTTAATATATGTATGTATGTATGTATAAATTGTGTATATATATGTAGTATATATATACATATATATATATATATATATATATATATATATATATATATATATATATATTTATTTATATATATGCACATATATATTGTAATATATATATAAAAATATATATATATATATATATCTATATATATAGAAAAATATAATAATATATATATATTAATATATGTGTGTGTGTGTATTGTGTGTGTGATATATATATTATATATATAGCTATATATATATATATATATATATACATATATATATGTATGTTAAATATTATATATTATATATTGATATTTATGTATATATATATATGAATATATATTATATATATTATATATTAATATATATAGATATGTATGTATGTATGCTATGTATATAAATATAGATTCATGTGTGTGTTACATATATATATATTATATATATATATATTATTTATAATCTATATATACATATATACACATACGATACATACTAATACATAAAAAAACATATTTATATATATATTTTATATTATATATATATCTATTAATATATTTATATAATATATATATATATTATATATATATAAATGTGTGTGTGTGTGTGTATATATATATTATCTATACTATATATATCTATATATATATATAATATATATATCTATGTAAGTATGTCTGTATATATGGTATATATATAGATATATATGTATATATACTGTATATATACATACATACATTTATATAGTTGTATATTTTATATATATATATATATTATATATATATGTATGTATGTATCTATGTATATATACATTAAATATATGTATGTGTATATATATATATATATTATTATATATTTATATTTATAGATATATTTATACATTATACATGTATTATATACATTAATTATATATAAATATATTTATTTATATATGTATATATTATATTATATATATATATATATATAATTTATGTATGTATGTATGTATGATAGACTTATAGACAAATATTGTATATATATTTTATATTATGAAAGTATTTATGTTTTCTTTATCGGTTAACAAGAGCATATGTCTGACTGAGATACATGATCAAATTACAATACACAGATGTGATCCTTCCCATTTATCGGGATTTCGTATATCCCCGGCTCGGGCAAGATTCGTTAAAGCAGCACCGCAAACTGTTAGCACTTCTGGATATTCTGGTCATCTCACTTTGGAATCTCACATCAAAGGCTGACCCGAGGGCGGGAACGGACCTTATGAATTATGTTGGAACCGAAGTCAGCCAATATGGAAAATCGCGACCCAAGCTGGACCTTGGAATAGTACGCCTACTTTCCTGTAGGAGGTCATCGCCCCCCGCCTAGCGTGGCCGTCCTGAGATCTCTGGAACTCGATCAGCGAATTCACTCGAGGTCCTTGACTTAATCACAACATCTTACCGCCACTCGCACTCCTACATCTCTATTGTGAACTAGTTGCGAATCCAGATCTTTATGCCAGCGTCATTCCTTGCTTATATTTAAATATATATATTATTATCGTGTATATTATTGAAGTTATATATATTGTTATTGTATCAGCTGCTGTGTTACACCAACCTTATAATTTCTCTATGTGTGGATTATTAGAGTTATCCTATACCATCACATAATCTGGTGGCAGCCTACGATGAAGAACCCCTCCACGTTTCTTGTTTTCGCAATAATTGGTAACCAATTATTCGCTAGTACAGCGATAGCGAATAATTTTTTCCAAGTGTCTCACAGCAACAGCGCATTCAAGTGACTGACGGACGAAGACCATCGGTAATGAAGGTTAGTTGGACTAAGGTCGATATCTCGTGTCATTTTCTTCCTCTTAATTGTTTTTCACACCCTGTGTTGGTGACTTGTGTACACTTTCTTTTCTTTTTTTTTTTTCTATTGTGAAGTGATTGGATTTCTTTCTAGGCTATCATGATGTGTAATTACGAAGTGGTAAAGTGTGCAGGACATCTCAGGGGAAACTACCGAAATTTTCGTGGGTTGGATACTGTTACCTTCCCATTCTCCCTCCCGTCGTTCCGATCTCTGACCCCCCACACTAAAACCCTCCACTGCTAATTCGACCACCCTTGACCTGACCCCCACCCGCCCCCCTTCTCCAACATTGACTTTCCACCTCACCAAAATTCAATATCGATACAGAAGAATTTGATGGCTCGTCCATTCGGTTGAAGGATTTCCTTGGAAAATGTGAATCTATGATTATTCAAGGTGGAATGTCTAGAGATGACCCCTCTTTCGGCAATAATGCGTAAACGCGGCTGAAAACAACGTTTAGAGCTTACTCAGCGACAGTACGTAACGCGATTTAACGCTTTAAAACATTGCCTCCGATTGCGCAGTTGGAGTATTCCAGGATTATATTTAGATCTTCGTTCCAAATCCTTGGTGTAAGTCACCATATTCTTGGTTCGCGCGGGACTTATTCAAATTAAAGCCTGCTTCCTTGTCCGAAGAGCCATTCGATTCTTATCATTAGCTTCGGGTTTCAATGTTTCAAATGGGTTAAGAGTATATCCACAACATGAACTCCCACGTAAAGTTCTTGTTTAACGACCATCAGTCTCCTCTATGACGTATATGGTGAAATCTATCCTAGTTGCTTCTTTACCTACTTCTGTACAAGAGGCAAGTTTGGGAACCCTGTGTGAAGATACTGATTTACTGAAGTTACCCGGCGAATTGCCAAGTCAATCAGAGAGAAGGCTCCCGCAGTATCAGTCAATGCAGGAGTTCTCGACTACACTAACACGACACACAAGACAACTCACCCTTGCGTAACACGAACAAACAACAAACAACAAACGACAAACCACAACGCAACCCTAACCGCGGTTCACAACCATGACACGAAATCACTAACATCAGACAAACACCTCCCGCACAGATATTAATTCGGGACATAACTCGCTTTCCCCGTCATCTAACTCAACCTCATGTACCAAGACGTAACAACCTTGTGTCACAAATTGGGCACCTGACAGAGATCAGTGTTTTTAATTGTTGTGCGAAAGGTCACGGTGCCACGGACTCTTGTTATTCGACACTACGTATACTGTCCTTACCACGCACGCGCGCACACCTTGGCCTCACTGCTCAGCGTTCCCGGACCAGGTGGATCAAACATACAGAATTGCTCCAGCAACGCCAAGCAGAACCGCCCATTTTTTAGGGAAAAGCCAAAAAACCACCCCGACCCCACTGCGACACTACAAGCACAAGTACCGGTAACACACACATTGTCTTCGATAGTTGCATCTAATGATATCACTCAGCGCCTATTGCTTCCATCCATATTGAATGACAAGCCGATTATTTTCTATTAGACACCGGATCTCTGTTCTGTGGTCTCGTTGAATACCTGCGGAATTTTGAATTATCAGTAGATATTGCAACGAGTCAAACCACCATTTGCGGGATTACATGAGATAAGGTATCCCAACTTTAGGCAGCAAAAGTCTTAACATTTTCTTGGTAGTGAATTTTTGCTCAACAGTTTGTCGTTGTAGAATTAATTTTACTCGGGACCTTTTGTTGGGTCATGATTTCTTAATTATACCGTACTGGGAATTTCCCGCTCCTTCCTCAGGAGTATTTGCATTACTATATTAATGGTTCACAGAAATTACCATGAGGACTCCCTCGTGCCTATGGACGCATGCCGACCCTTTCACCCCCCGCAATGGCAATCTATGAAGTCACACATGACCTTAGTTCCACACTGTCTACACCTTCACTTCCCAACCCTCTCCTACCCACACCCATACCCCTCCCACCTCCTCGCTTACCTCTCCTCTCGCTGCGCGCGCACCCGGGGGGGCCATCACGCAAAACCTTCGCGCGCAAAACACGTGACGATGTGCGAAATCCTTGGACGCTAGTGATAAAAGTCCTAAGTCTTATAGCTAGTGCTACCACTACTATCCGGATTTCATGATTACTGATAGACGTTTCTTTGTCCTTCGGCCAAAATGGTCTGCTTTGTTTACCTGATTAATATGAGTAAAAGGTTGTGCAACTTTACCTTCCTTGTATAATATCATGATAATAGATGTCAGGTGATGTATTTAATCTTTACCCCCGGCCCCTTGTCTATTAACGCTGTGTCACCTGTAATATCTTATGAATTCACAGACTTGCTGTCTGCGAATTTGTTTTACCTGTTCCCTACCCTGTTTTTTCTGCAACATCATCTTCCCCTGATGAGCCAGAGCTCTGATCTGTTCTGAAGCAAAATTTAGTTTTCATGAAGGTTATGATATTTGAATAACTTATTTAAAGAATTCCAAGCGTACTGCAACCATGGACGTCATATCGGAAAAAACACATTGCTTCAACACTCCTACCCTCGAGCCTGATGCTAAGCCTTCGTACATACGACGTTATAAGATCCCTCACTCGAAACGAAGGGCCTTGGAAAAGGAAGTTCAAAACAATGTTAGACTTGAATCTTATTCAACCAAGCAATTCACCTCTGGGCCTTCACCTCCTCCTTGTTCCAAAGGAAGGATATTACTTTCGCGGTGGGCTCGACTATCGCAAGTTGAATAAAGGAGTTACAGTGTGCAGAAACCCATTCAATTCCTAATCGTCTTAGGATTTGTTGTTGCAAGGACATTGGCTCTAATAATAGATTTTTTTTCAAAACTATTGGACCTTGCTAAGGCTTTCCTGCAAGTCCCTATGGATCCTGAAAGCGTGCCATATACGGCTTTCTCGATCATATGGGGACCTCTTTGAATTTTGAGTCTGCCCTTTTGGACTTCGCCAATTTCCCCTCTCACCATTTAGCAGATTTATGTCACTTGTATATCAGGTTAATTAATGATCAGGGTCCTCGTGTATTTAGATGATATTTTAATTTGTTCTACCCTCCCTCTCTGAACACGAGAAGAAAATTGCGCCGGGTTTCATAGGCTATCATCTGCAGATTATGTATTCAACCTAACAAGTGTCAGTATTCTTCAAATCTATGTTCGAATTCTAGGCCATACCTTGTCATCTTATGTAAATAGGTATTGCACTAGATTGATTCAATAGTTAAAGCCATTGCGCTCGACTTTCCAACACCTAAGAACCGAAGGAATTGAAGTCATTTTTAGGTCTTTCAGGGTTTTACAGGCCGTTCCATTCAAGGTTTAGGGTCCATCGCGACACCGCTTAACCATCTCCTTAAAAAAGGTTTACAACTTGGGCAGTGGACAGACGAGGATTAAAGCGCATTTCAAATCTTAAATCCGACTAATTAAGGCTCCACTCTTAGCTTCCCCGATTTCAGTTTGCATTGTGTCCTCACCACTGATGGCCTCAAACCTCGGGTCGGAGCAGTACTCACCAGAAAACATGGCCATTCTGGGAAAACGCAGCCCATTGCTTTTGCCAAGTCGCGCCATCAAAATTCAGCGGAAAAAACGCTTTCACACGACGGACCGTGAATTACTCAGTATACATGGGCCCTCCGTCATTTTCGAGAGCTAATCTTGGGATATCAGATAGAAGTGCACACTGATCATTACCCCTCACGTCCATATTTAAGGGTAGGGACCCCTCATGGACGACGCGCCCGCGCAATTGAAATTCTTGGCAGAGATTTGACGGCACCTTTTGTTTATTTAACCCGGGAAACAAAAATGTTGTTGCCGACGCCGATATCTCGCGGCTCCCTCTCCTCTGACGCTCACAACTGGTCTGAATCTAGCGCCTGCCACCTTTGCCTCCGAGGTGAAATTCTCTGACATTTGGCTACCGACTTGGGTAAATACATGCGCTCCTACCGTTGAGGATCTTCGGAGGACGAGATCCGGTCTGCACATGTTAATGATCGCCGTTCCGTCTCCATTCATTCTGTTACCGCCCCGGTCTGGGCTGCCCCAGCCGTACCTCCATGGACCCACCCCGGAGGCGAGATCCGGTTGCGCAAACGTAATGATAATCTGTACGGCCCTTAATTCAAGGCTTTAGAAAAGAATGAAAGACCTGCCCCTAGCAGACATGTTCGAGGTAAGTCAAACTTACCTCGATGCTAAACGGTTTCTATTTGCTACAAGACTTCGAGATAGGACAAGAATGCTCAAGGCATTCGTAAGCTTGTTAAGTTATTCTGAATCCCTTGAGGTCGAATCTTCTTCCTATTTTCCATGAGTCGAAAGAAGCTGCTCACTGATGGTAAGTATAAGGCAATTCACTTAGCTCAGCACGCTTTCTTCTTCCCACACCTTATTAGCAAAGTTGCTAAGCATGTTCGCTTGTAAGCAATGCCCTGATTACAAAGGATACACCATGACCGCCCCTGCATTGAAATAGAATTCCAGCTTTCCTTTCCAGAAAGTCTCTTGCGACACACTGTCAGGTTTCTACCTTCTCGCATGGTAAACGTTATATTTTAGTCTCATTGATAACTTTCACGCGTTTTGTGAACTCGTCCCTGTGCCCAAACAAAACAGCAATGTGTTGCACAAGCTTTTTTCACGACTTCTGTCATAGCATTCAGCCCCCATGTATTTTCAAACTGATACGGATACAGAATTTATAACAAGGTCAATGATATGTTATGTGATATCATGAATGTAACTCGTGTTATACATTCTCCCTTACGCCCTCAAAGTAATGGTATTTCAGAAAGGCTTCAACTCCTCCATCCTCTCATTATTGAGATCGGCCTTTGGTGATGCGGACATCGGACACATGGGATGATTCGCTATGATCAATCCAGTCTTGTATTAATAGTACATCCATTCTTCCTTAGGTGTTACTCCCCCACATTTTCTTTTATATGGAATGGATATATAAAAAGACTACCCTATGACCTCTTTGATGAAAAATACCAAGTTCCTTCATATAAAAATGTTAATTATGCATGGTATCTTCCTAAATAAGAATAAGTCCATCTTTCCCGATCACAAAGAAGATTTTGACTAGTTCCAGAGATAAAATACTGTCATTTCAACACAAAGTGGCCCGCCACAAGGACTTTGAAAGGTTGGAGCATTAGATATTAGAAAGTCAACCAAACCCACTCTATATTAAGTTAATGCTTTGCTCCTAGATTTGAAGGTCCATTAGAGTAATTAGTGTAAAGAAACAAACAAGGCCTACTTTAAAATGCATACAGTCGGTGAAACAATCTTGGTCCATTTCGACGTCCTAAAGGCTTGCTCTCAAGATTCTATGCTCCCCGGCACGACGAACACAAATTGATTTTTATCTTCCAGACCTTACTCCTCTTGGGCTTTTATCATTCTTCACATTGGGGTCTGCGACCGCCATGCCCTACCCCCTAGCTTCGCGCAGTGCCAGAGAGCCTTCGTTGTGGGACCATGGGCTTGTCCCCCTACAGTAAGAAACAATGTGGAAATCAAATTTCGCTTCAGGCCGATTGCTGATTCTCGGCCTGGCTACTTTATTAACTCTATAACCAACTCGTTGATTTCAGCAACAGCAGGCGACGAAGTGCTTCCCAGTCTCATTACTCCACCATGACTTAGCCCTATTCTCCACAATATTACTCTACTAA
>NW_028234431.1:34504142-34511086 GCF_977035675.1 Penaeus japonicus | reverse complement strand
TTCACTCAAATTCATACTTAAGCGTTTATTCAGCAAACAGAGGTATGGGGACTTCCTTGCCTCCAGGGCGGTCCCAAAGCCTGCCTTTATGAACGATTGGTTTAATGGTATGCAAATATTGTCTCTATGGATTTGCTGGTTAGGTTAATGTGATCTATGGTTCTTTACTGTCGTCCTTTTGGCTCTTGCTCTCTCTTGCTCGCTCTCTCTCTCTCTATCTCTATCTATCTCTATCTCTATCTCTATCTCTATCTCTATCTCTATCTCTATCTCTATCTCTATCTCTATCTCTATCTCTATCTCTCTCTCTCTCTCTCTCTCTACTATCTTATCTCTTGTTTCTCGGTCCTTCCTGTCCCTCTGTTTCTCTACTCTTTACATATCTATATCTATATCTATATACGTGTTATATATTATTATGTATATATATATATATATATATAAATATATAATATATTTATATATATATATATAGATACATATATATATATATATATATATAATATATATCTAATATACATATATATTTTATAGATATATGTATATATAATATAGTATTTATAATATATATATATATATATATATATATATATATATATATATATATATGGCATGAAATATTTACACACACACAGAAAGATAGGAGATAGATAAATAGATAGTTAGTTTGATATTTACATATATGTAAATATATATATATATATAGATAATTTATATATATATATATATATATCTATATATATATATATATCTATATATAATATATGCATAAATAAATACACATACACACACACAACACACACACACACACTCAGACAAAATTTGAGCGATTTCCCACACCAAACCTCCCCCTCCCCCTCCCTCACCCTTTCCTCAACTCACCTACCGACGAACAAACCAACCTTCCTCTTATCTTTACCTCCCAACTTTATTCTCACAAAAGTACCCGACATAACTCCTCCCTACTTATCAACTTCAATCCCCTACCTAACCCCCACCTCCTCCCCCCCCCCCTCCCCAACACCCCCCATCCTCCAATCACGTCAACCTTACGTTTTTCTCATACCTTTCATCAACCAACCCACCTACCAAAAAATTCAACCAACAACAAAAGAACAAACCACAAACCAAAAAAACCAACCCGCGGCATTTCCCCATAACCCCCTCCACCCTCGACCCTCCCGTTTCCATACTAACCCTTCACCCTTCCCCCCTTTCTCCCTTCCTTCCTCCACCCCCCTCCCTCCTCCGCTCCCCCACCTCTCCTCCCTCTTCCCACCACCACTCGGTTTCCCAGCGTCCGAAACCCGGATTGGTGCTTAAAACACGATGTCCCATGCGTTTCTATCCGTCGCCCTCTATAAGGTTAAGCCAAATAAGCCCTGTTATTCACCAAGCCACTCGCCAAGCTCCTGCGCGAGACCGCCTGAAACGAACTTTTTCGACCGCTATCACGCCCACGGTATGAACGACGCCCAATTCCGCCCAGGATGAAGGGATTATCTAATTTTTGTTAAATGAAGAAACCAGTACCCCTTTGGAAGCTAAGTGGATGGGGGTGGGGGGAGAACGGTGAAGGAGGGTGAGGGGGGAGGATAGGGGTAAATGTAGGGAGGGAGGATGCTTTAAATAAGTTTTATGGAAAGTTCCCTCATTGTGTTTTCGAACTGCAAATAATTCGGTGGAATCGTTCTTTGCATGCTAATGATTGGCGAACATTAACTTTCCTCTTTTTTGCAAATGTCTCGCTTGCTGATTTCTCTTGCCGGCGAGAGGGGAAGGACTGCTTCTTATTATCAAGGCTGAGAAAAAAGAGAGATTCTAGTATTCTTAAAACGATTCTCTCTGACTAACAACCATATGCATAGTACAACACACACACACACACACACACATTACAATACATATATATATATAATATATATATAATATATAAATATATATTATATATATATCATATGTATGTATTGTAAATAGTATATATAATATAATCCATATATACATTTAATAATATATATATATTATTATATATATATACAATATTATATATTTTTATATATATATTATGCATATATATATATATATATATATATTATTATAATATATATGATATATATATAAATAATATAGATGCATTATATATATGTATGTATTTATATTATATATTAAATATATTTATATATATATTATATATATATATATATATATATATATGTGTGTGTGTGTGGTGTGTGTCGTGTGTGATGTGTTTGTGTGTTTGTTGTGTGTGTGATTGTAGTTTGGTTGTCCTTGTTAGTCCGTATGTCCGGGTGTTTGTGTTGTGGTTTGTGTATGTGTACGTATGTGTGTTGTTGTGTTGCATTTGTGTACGTATGTGTGTGTGCAAGTGTGGGATGGGATTTAATATTGCTGCTTTGTCGTGTGTGGAATAAATGCTTCGCGTTAGTGGTGATTTGTTTGTGTGTGATAATATGGGTGGGGTTTTTATATATGTATATATATGTGTAGTTAGTTGTTGTGATTAGTTTGTTGATGTGTGTGTGTGGTGTGTGTTGTTGTGTTGTGTGTGTTGTTTGTGTGTGTGTGTGTTGTGTGTGCCATACATACATATAAATCACAAAAAAAACACAAACAACAGTAACATGCATATAACTGATATAATAAAGCACGCCACAAAATGAAAGGGGGGAAGGGGGAAAAGCTTTCCTTAAGATTATATTGACCCTTAAACATCCTTCAGTGACCTGATTCAGCCCTTGTTCCTGCTGTCATCCTTTCTGTATATATTCTTGTCAAAAATTTACTTTTACTATTCATTTTTGGATTTGCTTACGGCCCTGAATGAAGAACTATTTCTTTAAAAGGTTTTTCCTTTCATTTTTGTGGCAGTGTTTTCATTTTATTTAACACCCACCTACACACACACACACACACACACACACACACACACACACATATATATATATATAATATAATATTATATATATATATTATAAATATATATTATATAGTATGTATATATATATATATTTATATAAAATATATATATATATATTATATATATTATATATATAAATATATAATATATGTATATATATTGTGTATATATATAAATATATATGTATATATATATATATATATATATTTATATATATATATATAATATAATATATATACATTATAATAATATTATACATTTACATATACATATACATATAAACATATATTCATGTATATTTCTCTATATTATTATAAATATATATATATATATATATATTATAATATGTATATATATACATATATTTTACGTATAATATATTATATGTATATATATATATATATATATATATATATGTGTGTGTGACTGTTGTGTGGTGTGTGTGTGTGTGTGTGTTGTGTGTGTGTGTGTGTGGTTTTGTTGTGGTGTGTGAATATAGGTTGTTATATGTAATGTATAATATGTATATAATGGTATATATATATATATATTATATTATAATATATATATATAATATATATACTATATATATATATAATATATATATGCATAGATAAGTAGGGAAAGAGAAAGAGAGAGAAAGAGCAAAAAAAAAAAAAAAAAAAAAAAAAAAAAATCCCTGTAGAAACGGCAGCCTTCACTCGCACCTTTCTCGAGTAACACGTTCTAAAAATAGTCCAGCTTGACACTTAGTCTCCTCGAAATACACAATGACTTCTTAAAAAAGATGGTCTCATGTTTCAAGAATCATACCCAAACCACTAAGTGCATGAAAAAAGGAAGTTAATTTTGAGTACACTAAAGAAAATAAATAGTGTTCATGACTGGTGACAGCTTTGGACATGCGAACATTCATCGTAAAGATAAAAAATAGTAAGTACTTTTTTTCCTCAACTTTTCTTCTCTTTTTTCTTCATCTTCTATTTATCATCCACCTTGTCTTCTTTCCTTATTATTCTCTTTCTTCTGTCACCTCTCAGTACCATCCTTATTACCGTCACTTTGGTATTGTAATCATCGTAATCATGATCATAATCATTCTAATTGTATGTTATGGTCATAATCTGCATGATAAAGATAGTGTAAAAGGAAAAAAAAAACTCCATTCAAGAAGAATCATATATAGATCATACATCATCCATTTAGTATCAAACGTTAATCCATTAATTTGTACTTTCATTAACCTATTATATTTCCTTTCTTATAATTAGTATGACACACATATACGCAGATATCACGCAAATGTGAACGAACTAAATTTCGTACCAAAATAATACACACTTTCTTTCTCTTCCCGTGTAATCCATACCGCTTTAATCCTGTCATTGCTGATACACATCAATTGAGGTTACTAGGAAACAAATCATGCAATCGTTTTTAGCATGATATAAATTGGCGTCGAAAGAGAGAGAGAGAGAGTAAAGAGAGCGGAAGTGAGAGAGAGAGAGAGAGATTAGAGAGAGGAGAGAGAGCGGAGAGAGAGAGAGGAGAGAGAGAGGAGAGGTGGAGAGAGAGGAGGAGAGAGAGAGAGAGAGAGACGAGAGAAGAAAGAAAGAAAAGACCCGAGAGAGACCGAAAGAGAGAGACGGAGAGAGCGAGAAAGAGAGAGAGCGGCCGAGGAGAAGGGAGGAGAGGAGAGAGAGAGAGAGGAGAGAGAGGAGGAGAGAGAGAGAGAGAGAGAGGAGAGAGAGAGATGAGAAAGAGAGAGAGAGCAGGAGAGAGAGAAAGAGAGGGAAAAAAGTAAAGAAAGTGAGTGAGAGAGAGAGAGAGAGAGAAAGAGTAAAAGGGAAGAAGGAGAGAGAGAAGGAGAAGATGAGAAAGAAAGAGTGAGAGAAAGAGAGAGAGAGAGGAGAGAGAGAAGAGAAGAGAGAGAGACACGAGAGAGAGAGAGACGAGAGACGGAGGAGAACAGAGAGATGAGGACGGATAGAGAGAGAGAGAGAAAGAGAGAAGAAGAGGAGAGAGAGAGAGAGGAGAGAGAGAGAGAGAGAGCGAGAGAGAGAGAGAAGAGAGTCGAGAGAGAGAGTGAGAATTATGCGAAAAAGCAACACATTGAGATCGTGACAAGGCTGAATTAGACCCATGACCACAAGTTAGACCCTTAAAAGCACGGTGATTACGGCGCTGTGTCACGCCACTTAGACAAACAGAGCGGTGCATATGGGATGGATTTAGGCAAGTGGTCTAACCTTGTGAGCGTGCGTGTGTGTGTGAGTGAGTGTGTGTGTGAGTGAGTGAGTGAGTGAGTGAGTGAGAGTGAGTGAGTGAGTGAGTGAGTGTGTGAGTGAGTGAGTGAGTGAGTGAGTGAGTGAGTGAGTGAGTGAGTGAGTGAGTGAGTGTGTGTGTGTGTGTGTGTGTGCAATTACAAACGCATAAATGTGTATATAAATGTATATATGTTTATTCAAGGGAATAGATCGTAAGAATGTTTGGGATTCCTCTGTTGCTTATTTTGGTGTCTTTGAGTTTCCTTGTTTCTATGTCTCACTTTTTGTTCTCTGTTCAAAGGGGATACAATAGTAAGAGGGTTATGTATTCAGATAGAAATAACACATACTGTATAAACAGCCTTCTCTCTCCTCACTCTATTACTAACTCTCTCTCTCTCTCTTCTTCTCACTCTATTACTAACTCTCTCTCTCTTCTTCTCACTCTATTACTAACTCTCTCTCTCTCTTTATCTATCTATCTCTTTCTCTATATATCTATTTATCTATCTCTTTCTCTCTTATAAATCAACTATATCTATCTATCTCTTCCCTTCTTGCGAGAGCGTGAGGTGCGTGCGTCGAGCTCGGCGTGTGGAGAGCCTCTTTTCATCTATCTATCTATCTATCTTTTTCTCTCTTTTCATCTATCTATCTATATATCTCCATCTCTCTCTCTTTCTCTCTCTCCCTCCTCCCCTCTCTCCCCTCTCCATCCCTTGCTCGGCGCGCTGGCGCGGCGCTCTCCCCCATCCCCTGCCCCCCTCTCTCTCCCCCCTCTCTTTCTCTCTCTATCACTCTCCTCTCTTTCCTCTCTTTATTCTCTCGCTCCCTCTCCCACCCCCTTCTCCCCCCCCCCCTCCCCCCTCACAGATATTCCCTCTTCCCTCTTCCCACCTTCTCTCTCTCTCTCTCTCGTCGCTCTCGCTCTCTCTCTCTCTCCCCTCATCTCTCTCTTCAACTCCGACGGCGGACTCTCTCCACTCTCTTCCCTATCCCTCTGCCGCTTCCCCTTCCCCATCCCCCCCCCCTCTCTCTCTCTCTCCTCTTCTCTCTCTCTCTCTCTCACTTATCTCTCCTATCTATCTATCTATCTCTCTCTCTCTTTCTTCTCTCTCACTCTCTCTTCCACTCTCTCCCCCCCCCCCTCCTTTTTTTTCTCTCTTCGTTTTCTCTCTCTTTTTTAATCCATTATTTGTCATATTACAAACTAGCGTGATTGACACAATGTTGTTTGCACTTTCCTATTTGTTTGGTAAAGATAAAGTTTACATAAGTAAATGCAAGCTATCTTTAAAGCCAACCCATGCGTTTTTTTTTTCCAGAATGGAGATTAACACATAAAATGCTATAATTTTAATAGGAAAGTAAGTAAGAGTTGGTTTATATAGACATTTTAACACTATGTACATTATAAACATTGAATATCTGTTATATTTGTTTGAGTTTTAATCCATAGTCTGATGTAAGCTGATAAAACCACTCAACACTCTCTCTCTCTCTCTCTCTCTCTCTCTCTCTCTCTCTCTCTCTCTCTCTCTCTCTCACACACACACACTTTTTTTCTTTCTTTCTCTCTCTCTCTCTCTCTCTCTCTCTCTCTCTCTCTCTCTCTCTCTCTTCCTTTCTCTCCCTCTCTCTCTCTCTCTTTCTCTCACTTTCTTTCTTTCTCTCTTTCTCTCTCTCTCTCTCTCTCTCTCTCTCTCTCTCTTTCTTTCTCTCTCTCTCTCTCTCTCTCT
>NW_028234431.1:34463638-34480627 GCF_977035675.1 Penaeus japonicus | reverse complement strand
AAATGAAAACGAATTAAAATAAAAAAGGGTTTAAAAAATATTATAAAGAAAAAATTTTAAATTTTTTTTCAGCAAAAAATTAATAAGAAAGTTGGGTTTTAAAAGGGGAAAAAGAGAAATTCCTTTATTGACGGTGACTTTCTTAATTGGCAGAAAACCAGGAGAGAAAATGGGTGACAAAGGAATTTTCCCCCTTATCATGTTATTGGATAAAAAAGTAGAAATAAAATTTGTTTAAAAAAACCCCAAAAAAAGAAAAAGGCGTTTAGAAAAAGAAAAGGGAAAAAATAAAAACAAAAAAATAATAAAAAATAAAAAAATAAAAAAAAAAAAAAAAAAAACGGAAAATTAAATTTTGGTAAAGTTGTTAAAAAAAAAAAAAGATATATAATAAAAAATGAAAAGAAACGGAAAAAACTTAAACTACTTAAATTGGAAATATAGTTAAAAAAAAGGGATTTGAAGGTGATTGTAAAGAAATAGGAAAATTTAATGGATAAGGGGTTTTTTACAGGTAAATATGCATGTTTTTCGAATGGGGGAAAACCCCCAACCCCCCTTTTTTTCTAGTTTAGGATTTTTTATTTTTTTTTTCCTACTTAATCCCTTTTTTTTTATTTCCCCTTTGTATACCACAGAAAAAAAGAAGCTTGAGGTCCCCCAAGCCCCCGAAGGGTAAAGGTTTTCCCCCTCACCCTTTAGAGGTCATTCTTTTGTAAAATAACCGTTTTTTTTTCCAATTTTTTTTCTTTTTTCAAAATCCTTCCTTGGAATTAAGCGTTGAGCGGGCCCCCAGCAAAAACCCTCCTTTTGTGAAAGGGGCCCCATGGGGGGTTTTGTTCCCCCTTTTAACCCCTTAATTTTTGAACCCCGGGTAAGACCAAGGTGTTTGGGTCGGGGCCCCTTTTTTTCCTTTTTTTTTTTTTGTTTTTGTTTGTGAAGTATTTTGTTTTTTTTTGTTTTTAAGAAATATAAAAGAGATTTAGAATAAGTCATTTTTTCCCCTCCCCCCAAAGGCCTTTGGGGAAGAGGAGAAAAGGAACACTGGCCCCAGTTCCCCCAGGGCTTGGGGGATAGGCTCCCCCCTTTTGGAGGCCCCGAGAGAAAAAGGAACGGCCCCTACCCCCGTGAAAAAAAGCGGGGTTGGCGGCCCCTAAAAAGGACACAGTTTTACTTTCCTTTCTTTTTTCAGTGTTTTAAAATGATGCTTTATGAATAAAGATTCAGTTTCCCCCCTTGAATGAGAGGCCCCTTGGGCCGAAAGCGTTGGATGTGGGTTCTGGAGTGAAAATGAATTGTGGAAAAAAATTTTTTCCAGTGATTTAAAAATTTTTAGACAATGTTTTTAAAACAGTGGATAGCAGGAAAAGAGAAGAAACCCAAAGGAAAGCCCCCGAGCGTTTAACGGTTTGTCCTAGAGTTCCCCCAAAAGGATTTTTGGTTTCTTGTTTTTTTTTTGGGCTTTTTTTTTTTTTTTAAAGGTTTTTTTCAAAGGCTGGGTTTTACAGGCTTTTGTTTCTTCTCGGAAGTTGGGTTAGGATAAGGTTTTTTTCAATTGGAGGGGGTTAGAAAAGTTCTAAAGTTTCAGATTTTGATGTGACAAAGTGTTGATAAGTGTGAAAAAGCAAAAATTTTTTGAAAAAAGTGTGAAAAAAAATATAAAAAGAGAAGTAAGAAAATTTGAAGAGAGAGGAAAGGGGGAATTTCAAAGGAGGGTTTTAAAGTTTGGGGGGTATTTATAATGTGGGAAAATAAGGACGGAAAAGAAAGGTTTTTAAATAATCTATAAATTCCTTTATCCAAAGTACCTAGTCAATTGGTTGATCAGAAGTGAACCTTGTTTTCCTAGTGAATATAGTAGCAGGTTTCATGTAGCTTTAACCCTTGGTTCTCGACAAAGAGCTTTCTACCAAAAGGTCTGCCTAATGGCCTAAGCCCTTGGTTTTCGGGCCCTAGCCCTTGAATTACCTGGTGAAAACAGCTAGCAAGGGTTCAGTACTGTGTTAAGGGATTGGCTCATGGTAAATCCCGGAAGTGCAGGAGGAATGGGAGTACCAGAGGAAGCAGCCCGGGGAGTTCTAAATGATTAAGCAAGAGCCATTTACATGGAATAGTGGCAAAAAGGAAATAGAAAAAGTGAAATTCCCTCCCCCTTGGAAGACCCAGTAACCCATGGCTTAAAGGGTGGGTGGGCTCACCCATATTCAGGGACAAGGGGATTTCGCATTAGAGAGGTCCTTTAGTCCCCCCTTATAGGACTAGATGGACAGTGAATATAAGGAAGCCCCCTTCCCAGAAAAGATTGAAGACACCATGATAGATCCCCCCTTAAAACCCCATTATGCAAAAGAATTCCCATAGGTTGGGGAATTGTACTCAGTAGAAGTATGTCATTAGAAGGTAGATACTGTGATAGGTGTGAAAACAGGGGTGACGGAGGATTTGAAGAAACAGTAGAAAATACTCACCTCAGGGTCCTACCCAGGTGGGTAGTAGAAAGGGGGGAGGAAATGGCAATTGCAGCAAAGAAATGGCAGGGTTGTTAGTGCCTTTAAGAGCGAGGCTATGAAATAGGAAGAAATCTTTAAAATTAAAATGAGTTGAAGAAAAATTCCGAAACATCAAGTAATTGCATGAGCATGGCAAAAGGCAATTTGGGCATTGAGATAAAAAACAACACCAGAGCTTCCCACCTCTACAAAAGATAATGGTTTGTCATATGGGGGAAATTTATATAATGTGAATGTATTGGGGCATTACCCGAGGAGGAAGAAATGGGGAGGCAGTATGAATAATGATCTGGCAACGATGGTTTGGAAATTGAAAAGAAATAGGAAAACACAGACAGATAACATTGAAAATGATGGGATCTTGAAAATGAGGAAATGCAGGTCAGAAAAAGTGTATCCAAAAATGGATAAAAAACATAATAAAAAGCCGGCAAGAGGGAAAGTGTTGAGACTTACATGGAAGGTCAACGAAAGAGGAGAACCGCTTCAAGAGAGAGGAGTTTTGCCCCCCTCTAAAAGAGTATCGCCCACCAAAAGGAAGAGAGAGATGTGTGTCCAAACACAAGAGGATCCAGTTCTCTGATAGGAGTAAAGGGACTACCAGGTGGCCCTTCAAGGAAAGAAAATAGCAAGAGAGGACCGTCACCCCCAGGAGGATTACGGGGACGATATCCCCCTTTCCCCTTTTCCCCTCCTTGAGCCATTAGAGTGTCCCCCCTAGAACTAAATGAATGCATGAATTGCTAGGGAAGTAGTACAGCCCTTGGATGGGTTGGGAAAAGGGATTTGGGAAAAAATGGCTAGTAGAACCCCTCCTAACCCGCCAATTAAACAGGAACCCGCAGTAGTAAAAACCCCTGAAGTAAGGTGGATAAGGAGCCCAGCAAACTGGAAAGGGTTTAAGGTATGGCAAGGAGGAAAAAAGAAAGAAAAACAGAAAAGAAAAGAAATACAAAACAGGAAAGATACAGAAAAAAATAGGACAAGAAAGAGCAAGGACCAGAGAACAAATCTCCCATCCCAGGAGAGGATTTCAGAGCGATTGGGACCAAGGGAAACGAGCCCCAAGGTACCCAGAAATCCCCCCAGACCAAAAGAAAAGAGCAAGACAGAGAGACGACCCAGGGTCCCATGGCAAAGGACAGCCAGAGTATGGAGGACCCGGGAAACCAAGATTACCACTCCAGACAGACTCGGAATACCTCCTACAACACGAGATTTCTGGGGACTTTACCCAGAGAAACAAGCGAGTGGAACGGAGAACAGTGGAATTGGAGCAAGGAGACAAGAGTGGAACTGGCACCCAGGAACCCCAGGGATTTGGTTTACCAGGGACAGGGGGAATATTGGAAAACAGGGAGGAAAATTTCAGGATTCCAAAGAGAGAATGCTCAGGACGAGAAAACACCCATGGGTTCAAGGAACGCGGAGGAAGGCAGTGGAAGGAGAAGCGGGGAATGGGATGGAATTAATTGAAACAGAAGTGAACAGAGGGGGAGCAACTTTAAATTTACATAAAGGTAGATCTTTTTCCCGGCCCACCACAAAGAAAAATCCAAAGAAGCATTGACCTTCTTTTACAACTTGAGAAGAAGCAAACAGGAGGTTTACAAATGCCTTCTCGGGAAATTTGGGGCCTTGCACAAAGGATTAGGAAAAATTACCTCACAATACATGGCAAAAAGATTGAAAAAGCCTCCAAGAAGACTCCGGGGTTTTGCATGAAGGTTGAAGAAGCTAGGTGGTTGAAAAGCAGTGACAGGGAAGAGGCTAATATGACAGATAAAGGAGAGTACCCCTAGACAAACTTAAAAAGATGTAAACATAGTATAAAAAAAGTGCAAAGACGGGGCTTTGTAGTTTTAAAGACAGAAAAATTACATTAAAGGGGAAATAAGATTGAGACTAGAAACTACAAAGAGCTAGACATCGGGGAAAGCTTGCAAGAGTGAAAAGAGAGAGTAAAATTTAATTAAACGGGTTTCCCACCCTTGGATGAACAGGAATCAAAGTAGAGTTTTTCAGCAAGCAGAGGGATGCCTTCTAGCACAAAAGCAAGATTCCCATGGTTTATGTTCTCCCTAAGCACATAAGAGAGTAGAAAGAAGATAAGGGACATGGCCGGGAGACCAGTCTTTAGGGGTGTAGGGGCCCCAAACCCAGGCTGTAGACGTTTGTTAACACCTTTTTGACCCCTTTTAGAATTTTCCCAAAAGGTTCAGGATACCTAGATTTTTTAAGGAAAATGAAGGATGCAGTTTCCAAAGGCTCGATCCTATTTTCGTTGATATTGTATCATTATACCCTTTCAATCCCAGGAAGAAGTGCTTGTGTGGTTGCAAATTTATAGAAAAAAACTATGGTTATGTCGGGCCCGCTAGCAGTGATTTAACATCAAACCCCCCCACTTATCATAAGGGGGGATTGATCATGTTAGGGGGACACTGCTAAAAATCAATAAAGATACTATAAGCAATGAAAGGGTACTGCTATTGGAGCTTCAGTTCAGTGCCAAAAGCCGAGTATTCGTCCATGAAAGCATAGAGAAAAACAGGAAAGGCTAAAAACCAAAAAGATATTTTTTTAAGAAATAGCGTATTTTGGGTCTTCACGGGTACAGAGGAAAAAATTAAATGGATATCGAGGATCTAAACACGTTCCACCTGCCTAAAATTTATGGAATGGAGCAAAGAAAAATCCTTAGAACCTTAGGTATTGGAACAATGAATGTACCTCAAACACCCTTTCTACAAGCCTTCCAAACATCAGTATTTGCTTTCGAGTCAAGCATCACCCAAGTTGAAGAGCCCTTACTTTCTCCAAGGATTAGAATTAAGAGAATAATAGTGAAATAAGAACCTAGAGGGGCATTAAAAGAAATGGTGGGGTTTTTTTTCAGAAAAGGGATATGGAAACAAATACTAAAGTCGGCTTGGGGAAAGAGTAAAAGAAACCCCGGAGAAGTCTGTTGCAAAAAAACCCAAAATAGTAACATGGGGAGGTAATTTATCTATGATATACTCTAGATTTGCAACACTTAGAGCCTCTTTAAATTTCCCTTGTGGGATTGGATCAAGAGATTAAAGGAACTTGGAGAAGAGTTTTAATGGTCCCCACTATGAAGATGGTGAAGGATAAGGGAGTGGACCTATATCCCCAGTTCCTCCCCTGACGAATAAAAGAAGAGAAAAGAAAGAAAACGGAAAGTAAAGGGGAGGGGGTTTAAGGAAAAGGGGAGGAAAAAAACAAAAAATAAATTTTGGAATAAATTTTTTTTTTTAAGTTAGAAAGAGGAGACAAACAAACCTATGCTTTATGCAGGTAACAGAATACATTCCTGAATGTGCATTCAAGTTAGTTAGTTTGGGGAGATTTACACATAAAACCGGGATTAAAAGGTATACAAATAAAAGAAAAAAGAGTGAAAAATAAACAAGTATATAAATAAAGTGTGAAATCGGTTCGATAAAAATCAAAAAATATATAATATGAGTAAAAACATTATAATATATATAAAGAAGTTAGATATAGATATAGTATGCATATAATTAAAGATTTGATAAGTAAGAAGAAAAATAAAAATTCACATATAAAGCAAACAGGTACAAATATTAATTTAAAATAATGTAATCTTTTTTTAAAAAATATGGCATAAATATAATGTAGAAAACAGTTTAGGATAATTATATTTTACAAAAAGACATGCAAAAAATAATGATGGAAATACATAACTATATACCAAATTGTAAGAAAACATTTTTTTTACAGTTAAGTGAAATAAAAAAATTTGAAATTTATATATAGGGTAGGAGATGTTCTCACAACTGACGGTGACTCCTTTGATTGAAGGTAACAGCAAAGGAGTAGAGTCAGGTGGCAAAGTGGTTCTTCTCCTTCCCTAAAATTTTTAAACACTGCGTATTGCTAAATATATTTACCAGATAAAATATAAACAATTCAATAATAATCAAGAATATATATCTGGGTATAAGATATTTTCATTTAAAAGTAAGGAGAGTTATACAATATAGGGAGTTAGGAGGGGTAAGCATGAGTGTGAATACAGAATAAGAATAAAGAAAAATATAATAAAATAATATTACATTTTCTAAAAATTATAAAAGCTAACAGCAAATAATTAAAAATATATATGACAGAAAATTTTATTCTCAGTAAAGTAGGAATTTACGGGAGTTAAACATAGCAGAAATAAAGGTGAAGATATTTAAAATTTAGGTTAGAGATTTTGGGAAGAAGGGAAAATTTATAAAATAAACAATTAAAAAAACGGCACAGAAAGATATGGACATAGTCAGGAGAATTAAGAAAAGGGTTTGTAAACAAAAGATAAGAATTATTACAATACATATATGTTCTCTTTAGATAATTTTTATATAAAAAAAAAAAAATTATATAAATCCCAAAGGAAATGAATAAGAACAAGGTGAAACATATTAGAATTTAACCAACAAGAATTTTAAATTTTTTAGCAAATAATATACAATGAAGAGAAGTAGGTTTTAAATGGAGAAGGAGAAATTTTAATTGACGGTGATTTCTTTAATTGGCAGATCCCCAGATTTAGAGCAAGTAAGGTGACAAAGGAATTCTCCCTTTATCATGTTATCTGTGTATTAAAAGGAGAACATATAAATGGATTAGGAAAAAACCGAATAAAGTAATAAGGATTTAATAGAATGAGCAAGAAAAAAAAAATAAAACAAAAAAAAATAAAATAATAAAAAATTAAAAAAAATCAAAAAATCACGGATACTAACAAGTTGGATACAAGTGTGTTAAATACAAATAAGATATATAAATAAATATAGGAAAAAAAGGAAAACAACTTAGAATCTAAACAATTAATTGATATTCGATTGAAAAAGAGGAGATGAGGTGATTGTAATGAAAGAAAATTAAAGGGAAAATGACGGTTTTTACAGTTGTAAATATGCATGTGTTTTTCAAATAGGGGGAGATACCCACTCACCCCCCTTTTTGTTCCTAGTCTTAAGGATTTTTTAGTTTTTAATTGTTTAATTAATCCCTTTTTTTTACCTTTGTATAACAGAAAAGAGAGTTGGGTACCCAAGTCCCGAAGGTACAAAATGTTCCCCCACCTGTAGGGTCCCTTTCTTTGATATAAATAAATGTTTTTTTTCTCTAAATTACTTGTTTTTTTCTTCAGAATCCAATTCTCTTAGGAAAATAGAGTTGAGGGAAGGGCCAGCAACAACTACTATTTGCCTGACAAGTGTAGCCCCATAGGGGGCTTGTTGTATTTTAACTTTTAATTTTGAATCCAGGGAAGAAGTACACCGAGGCTGTTGGGTTGGGCCCCCTCCATTCTGTTTTTGTTTGTTTTTGTTGTGATAGATAAATTTTCCCGTAATTGTTTGTTTTAGAAATGATAAAGAGAGTTGAATAAGTATACTTTCCTTCTCCCAAAGGGGAACTTGGGAAGAGTGAGAAAAGGGAAACTAGGCCAGTTTCCCGGGATTAGGAGTGGATAGGTCCTCTTTGGATGGCAACCAGAGGAAGATGGAAAAAGAGGGTGACTCCAGTGAAAAAAGCTGGGATTGGCGGCCCATAAGGAAGGAACACAGTTTTACTATGACCCCTTTCTTTATTCCATGTATATATGTAGTGCTTTATGAATAAAGATTCGTATCCCACCCTTGATGATGGGCCCCCAGGCCGAAAGCGTCGTGTTTTGGGGGTTTTGTGTAAGGGTTTAAAAGGGTAAATTTGGGGGTTTTTTTTTCTTAGTGACTTATTATCCTTTTGGAAAGTGATATTAAAAAACAGTGATGCAGAGAACAAGAGAAGAAAAACACGGAAGGACCCGCAGCGCTTTTTTTCGGGTTTTTCTAGAGTTCCCAAAAGGCTTTAGGTTTCTTGTTTTTTAGCTTTGGTAAGGTTTTTTTTTTTAAGATTAAATTTTTTCACAAAGGGCCCGGTTTGTATATCAGGCCCCTTGTGTTTCCTGTCTCAGGGTAGGTAAGGAAGAGTTTTTTTGAATATGTGAGTGGGGGAGAATATGTTTAAAGTTTCAGATTTTAGATCAGTGAAATGTAGACTCAGTGATGTGTGAAACAGACCATAAATTTAGAAAAAAAGTGTGAAAGATACTGGAAAGAGAAGAAAGTAAAGTTGAAGAGCTAGAGAAAGGTGGAATTCTAGTGAAGGGGTTAAGTCAGGGGATGGTGTTATAAGTGTGGTGTAAAGGGCAGGAAGAAAGGTTGTTTACATAATCAAAAAATTTCCTTTGATCCAAAGTACCCTAGTCAATTGGTTGATTCAGAAGTGTATCCCTTTTTTTCTAGTGATATATAGTAGAAGGTTTTTGTAGTAAACCTTGGTTTCGACAAAGAGATTTGAACCAAAGGTCTGACCTACCCGGCTAGCTTAGGTTTCAGGGCTGTCTGAATTTCCTGGCTGAAAAAGTAAAGGACGTCAGTATGTGTTAAGGATTAGTGATCATGGTCAACCAGGAAAAGTGCAGGGGGGAATAGGGAGTACAGAGGAGCTAGAAAGGGGAGATTTAAATGATTTAAGACCCGTTAGCATTTAATGATAGTGGCAAATAAGGAAATGAAAAGTGAAATTATATCTTGGAAAGTCCCGATATCATGCCTTAAGAGGTGGGTGGGTACCATTATGGAAAAAAGGGGAGTTGGCAAGAGAGGTTTTCCCCTTTTGCTCCTCCTTTAGGACTAGATGGACAGTGATATATAAGGAAGACCCTTAGAAGATTGAAGACACCTGATAGATCCCCTTAAAGACCATTATGCAAAAATTATAGGTTGAGTAAGTTGTACTAGTAGAAAGCTAGTCATTAGCAAGGTAGAATCTGTGATAGGGTTTTGAAACAGCAGGGGGAGGAGGATTTTGAAGAAAACATAGCAAATATCCCCCCCTGGAGTCCTACTCAGGTGGGTAGTAGAAATGGGGAGTTGATTGGTAAGTCCCGCAAAGAATGGCGGGGGTTGTTAGTGCATTTTTAGGCAGAGGCTATTGAAAGGACGAAAAATTCAATTAAAATGAGTTGAAGAAAATTCCAGAAAATACAGAGAAAATGCATGAGCATGGCAAAAAGGAAATTTGGCAGCATAAAGATAAAAAACAACCCCATGAGTTCCCCTCTACCTAAAGAATAATGGTTGTTATGTGGGAATATATATGGAAATGTAGATGGAGGCATTACCAGAGGGGGAAAGAAATGGTGGAGGATGTATGAAAAATGATTTGGAAAGAGGTTTGGTATTGAAAAGAAATAGGAAAACACAGACAGATAAAAATTGAAATGATGAGGATTTGAAAATGAGGAAATGAAGGTAGAGAACGGATCAACCAATGTGAGAAAATATAAAAAAGACCCGGAAAGAGGGAAGTGTTGGACCTTAATGGAGGATCAAAGACCAGAGGAGAACCAGTTAAGAGAGAGGAGTTTTCCCCCTCTAGAAGAGTATGACACCCTAGAGGAAGAGAGAGATGTGTTGTCCACAACACAAGAGGAATCCCAGTTCTCTTGAAGGAGTGAAGACTACCAGGTGGCCCCTTTCAAGGCAAGAAAATAGCAGAGAGGGACTACCCCAGGAGGATTACGAGCGATAATCCTTCCTTCCCCCCCTCCCTTTGAGATCTAGAGTGTATCCCCCTAGTGAAACTTAATGAATGCATGAATGTAGGGAAAAGTAGTCAGTTTGGATAGGTTGGAAAGGGTATTTAGGGAAAAATGGATAGATAGATCCTCCCTAACGCCAAATTAAAAAAGGAATCAGAGGTAGTAAACCTGAAGTACAAGGTGGAAAAAGGGAAAGCCCACCCAAACCCGGGGAAAGGCTTACAGGCATGGCAGGGGGAAAGAAAGAAAAACCAGAAAAGAAAAGAAATACAACAGGAAAGGCATCACAAAAAACCCAAATAGAAGAAAAAAGAGCAAGGACAGGAGAAAAAACCCCTTTCCCCACTCCAGGGCGGATTTCAGAGAGATTGCCCCAAGGGAAAACGAGCCCAAGGTATCCAAAACATCCCACCCGGACCACAAGAACGAGCAAGACAGAGAGACAGACCAAGGAGTACTGGCAAAGGAACACCCCAGAGTAGGGCAGGACCCAGGAACAAGATTAAACTCCAGACAGCCTTCAGGACTCTACAACCGAGATTTCCTGGGGACATACCCCAGAGAAACCAAGCGAGTGGAAAGGAGAAACGTGGATTGGACCCAAGGAGACAAGAGTGGAACTGGACCCAGGAACCCAGAGGACTTGGTCCCCAGGGACAGCGGACTATGGCAACCAGGGAGGAAATTTAGGAATTCCAAAACCCAGAAAATGCCCCGGACGAGAAAACCCAAGGGTTAAAGGGAAACAGCAGGAGGAAGGCAGTGGCAAGGAGAGCAGAGGGAATTGGGGGGAAAATTATTTGTAAAAGAGTAATAGAGAAGGAGAAATTTCAATTACATAAAGTTAGTTTTTGTCCGGGCCAAAAAGAAAATCAATTAGAAGCATTGACTTCTCTTTTCCCCAATTGAGAAGAAGCAACGGGGGTTTTACAAATGCCTTCTCGGGGAAATTTGGGGTTTGCACAAGGATTAGGAAAAAATTACTCAAACTACTAGGGCAAAGTTTGAAAAAGCTCCGAAGCCCCCGGTTGCTGAAAGGTTTTGAAGAACAGCTAGGTGAGTTGAAAAAGAAGTAGACAGGGGAAGAAGGCCTAATAGCCAGTTAAAGAGAGAGTAGCCTAGAAAATTAAGAGATGAAAACTAGTTAAAAAAAGCTGACAAAAGACGGGGTTTAAAGTAGTTTTAAGACAGAAAATTTTTTAAGATGGGGAAAAAGCACCTTAATGAATAAAAACCCTACAAAGAGCTAGAACATCAGAGGAGCTTGCAAAGAGTGATAAGAGAGAGTAAAATTCTAATAAACGGGTTTCCCACACCTGGATGACCGGAAACAAAAGTGGGAAGTTTTTCAGCACCCGGGATGCCTTCTAGCAACAAAGAAAGCATTCCCATTGGTATGTTTCTAAGAACATAAGAGAGTGAAGAAAATACAGGGAATGGCAGGGAGACAGTCTTAGTGGTTGAGTGGCCAACCAGGCAGTGACAGATTTTTAAACACCTTTTTGACCCCTTTTAAGACATTTTTCCCGGAAAGGTTACAGGATACCTCGATTTTTTTAAGGAAAATGAGGATGCCATTTTTCCCCAAAGGCGAATCTATTTCTTTGATATTGTATCATTATATCATCAATCCCCAGGAAGAAGTGTTGTGTGGTTGCAATTATTATGAAAAAAACTATGGGTATGTCGGGCCCCTAGCAGTGATTCAAATCAACCCCCACCTTATTCATAAAGGAGGGGTTGATCATGTCTAGGGGGAACACTGCTAAGATTCAATAACAGTACTAAAAGCAATGCAAAGGTATGTATTGGAGCTTCAGGTCAGTGCCATACCCGGGAGATATTGTCATGCAAGCATAGAGAAAAAGGAAAAGGTAAAAACCCAACAAAGATATTTTAGTTATAGACGATTTTTTCGGATTTTCCCACGGGAAAGAGGAAGAATAATGGCATATCACGAGGACTAACACGTTCACCTGACCTGAATTTACCTGGAATGGAGAAAAGGGAAAAACTCCTTTCTAGACACCTTAGTGTTTTGGGAAAACAATGACATGTACCTAAACAACCACTTTCTACAGCTTCCAACAACATCAGTATTTGCATTTCGAGTCAAGCCATATCCAGTCTGAGAGACCCTTACTTCTCCAGGCATTAGAATTAGAGAATAATAAGTGAAAAAAGAACTAGAGGGAGTAAAAGAATGGTAGGGTTTTTCAAAAATAGAGGTATGGAAAAAAATACTAAAGCGGCTTGGAAAGAGTAAAAGAAATCCGAGAGAAGTTTGGAAAGAAACCATAGCTAAATGGGGAGAGTAATTACCTATGATATTACTCTAGATCTTAGCAAACCCCTTAGGGCCTCTTTGAATTCTTGTGGGATTGGATACAACGAGATAAAAAGGCAAACTTGGGAGAAGAGTTTATGGTCCCACTATGATAGATGGATGAAGGATAAGGCAGTTGCTGCCCTATAAAGAGCAGTTCCTCCCCCTAACGAATAAAGAAAGAAGCTGTGAAAAGAAAACGGTTTAGTAACAGGGGGAGGGAGGTTTAAGGAAACAAATGGGAAGGAAAAAATCAAAAAGAACATTCTTGGAAACTAACATTTTTCATTTTAAAAGTTAGTAAGTACAGGAGACAAAACAACCCCTATGCTTTATGCAGGTAACAGACTCTAATTTTTGAATGCTGACATTAGTTAGAGATTGGGATATTTACAAATAAAAAGGGTTAAAAATGGTATACAATAAAAAAAAAAACAGAGAAATTAAAATAAAAGTATTTAAAATAAAAGTGTGAAATGGGTTTCGAATAAAAACCCGAAAAATATAAATATGGAAAAAAACATTATACATATATATAAAAAATAGATAAAAGATATAGATATAGATATCACATTATAATTAAAGATTTGATAAGTAAGAAGAAATAAAAACACAAATTAAAGCCCAAAAAAAGGGACAAATATTTGAATAGAAAAATGTAAAATTTTTTAAAATATGGATGAATATAATTAGACCAGCTTAATATGGTAACTTAATTTTACAAGACATGAAACAATAATGATGGAAATACATAACTATATACCAAATGATAAGACAAACATTTTTTTTCACAGTTAAGTGAAATCAAAAAGAATGTAATTCTATATAGGGTTAGGAGATGTTCCACACCAATGACGGTGATCTTTGATGACAGGTAACCGCAAAGGAGCTAGAGTAGGTGGCAAAGTGGCTTCTTCTCCCCTGCTATAAGGTTTAAACATGCTTAATCTGCTAAATAATATTTACCAAAATAAATATTTAAACAATTTAAATAATAAACAAGAAATATATATACTCGGGTTAGTAATTTTTTATATAAAAGTTTAAAAGGAGTATACCAAAATAGAGGAGTCTAAGGATGGGTAAGAATGAGTGTGAAAAAATAGAATAAGAATAAAGAAAAATATAATTACAAACATATTCATTTTCTTAATTATAAAAAGCAAACGCACAAAATAATTAAAAAATATATATGACAGAAATAAAAATTCATCAGTAAAGTAGGACATTACGAGGAGTTGAAAACATAGAAGAAATAAGGTGAAGATATTTAAAATTAGGTTAGAGATTGGAAGAAGGAAACATACCCCAAAAATTTTAAAAAAAAGGCCGGGAAAATTTGGGAATGGGACGAATTAAAAAAAAGGTGTAAACGTAAGAAAATTATTACATATTTGTTCTCTTTAGATAATTTTATATAAAAAAAAAAAATATTAAAAATGCAAAAAAAAATTGAAAAAGTCAAGGTGAAAATATATGAGAAAACCAAACGAATTCAAACTTTTTTAAAAATAACTTCAAGAAGGATTAGGTTTAAATGGGGAGGAATTTTCTAAAATTGCGGTGACTTTTTTAATTTGGAAAACCCAGCAGTAGCCCCAAAGCAGGTGAAAAGGAATTTCCCCCTCTTTCATTTTTAATCTGTGTAAAAAGTAAAAATAAATGGTATTAAGAAAAACACGAATAAAGCATAAGGAGTATAGAAAACAAGCAAGAAAAATTAAAAAACAATAAAATTAAAATATAAAAATATAAAAAAAAACAAATAATCAATCGGAATACTAAAAGTTTGGTACAAAGTTTTTAAAAATAAAAATAAAGATATATAATAAAATATATGGAAAGAAAACAAGGAAGAAACTTAGAATTGACATTAATTGGAATATACAGATTAGAAAAGAGGAGTATGAGGTGATTGTAATGAATAAGAAAATATTAATGGATAATGAAGGTTTTTACAGTTGAAAATTTGCATGTGTTCTTTTCCGACATTAGGGGGAGACTAAAAACCCCATATCCTTTTTGTTCCAAATCAAAAGGATTTTTTTAGTTTTTATGTTTACATTAACCCCTTTGTTTTTACCCCTTTGTATACCACAGAAAAAGGAGTTGCAGGTACCCAAGTCCCGAAAGTACAAGTGTTCCCCCTCAGCCCGTAAGGGTCCATTTCTTTGATATAAATAACTGTTTCTTTTTTTAAAAATTACCTTGTTTTCTTTTTTCAGAATCCAATTCTCCTTAGGAATATAGCAGTTGAGAAGGGCCCCAGCGACAACCTACCTATTCTGCCTGCCCAAGTGTACCCCATGGGGGGTCCTGCTTTTTTCCCTCTTTAACCCTTTTAATTTTTGAACTCCAGGGATGAAGCTACACCGAGGTGTTTGGGTCTGGGCTTCCCCCCTCTCTGTTTTTGTTTTGTTTTTTCGTTGTGAAGTATTTTGCCTGTAAAAGTTTTGTTTTTACAGAAAGATAAAGAGAGTTAGAATAATGTCATACTTTCCCTCCTCCCAAACAGGCCCTTGGGAAGAGTGAGCAAAGGAACCACTGGGCCCCCATTTCCCCAGGAGCATTAGGAGTGGATAGGCCTCCCTTCCTGGTGGACAACCAGAGAGAGAGGGAAACAGAGCCCTGACCTCCGTGATAAACCCTGGATTGGCGGATAAGGAAGGAACCGTTTTATATGATCTTCTTTATTCAGCATGTATATAATGTGTGCTTTATGAAAAAAAGATTCAGTATTCCCCCCCTTTAGCACCTGATGAGGCCCTTGGCCGAAAGCGCCGTGTTTTTGGTTACTGTGTAGTGTTAAGTGATTTTGTGTGTTTATTTTTTCCTAGTGACTTATATTATTTAGGACAAGTGAATTACAATACCCAGTGGATAGCAGAGAACAAGAAAGAAAAACCCAGGAAGAGACCAGCAGCCGTTTATCGGTTTGTCTGGATTCCCCAAAAGATCTTTAGGGTTTCTTGTTTTTAGCTTGTAAGGTCTTTTTTAAAAAGGGTTTTTTTTACCAAGGACCCGGTATGTATATCCAGGCCTGTGTTTTCCGCCTGGAAGTAGGGTATAGGATAAGAGTTTTTTTCGAATAGGGAGTGGGTAGAATATGTTCTAAGTTCAGGTTTTAGTCGTAAACAAAGTAGACTCGGGTAAGTGTGAAACGACCATAAATTTCTGAAAAAATTTTGAAAATATGGAAAGAGTAAATAAGAAAGTTTAAGAACTGAGAAAGTGTTTTGGAAATTCTAAATGAGGGTTTTAAGCTCAGGGTATGCGTTTTATAAGGTGGTGAAATAGGCAAGGAAAGAAAGGTTTTAATAATCTATAAAATTTTCCCTTTGATCCAAAGTACCCAGTCAACTTGTGTTTATTCAGAGTTATCCTTGTTCTCCTAGTGAATATAGTAGCAAGGGTTTCCATGTAGCTTAACCTTGGTTTCGAAAGAATCTGAACAAAGGTCTGACCCAACCCGGCTGCCCCTTTGGTTTCAGGCGCCCGTCTTGAATTACCCCTGTGAAAGACGCTAGCAAGGCGTTCAGTACTGTGTTAAGGATTGTGCATCATGGTCAATACCAGGGAAGTGCAAGGGGGAACTAGGGAGTACCAGAGGAAGCTAGACAGGGAGATTCTAATGATTTAAACACCCAGTTTGCAATTACATGGAATAGTGGCAAAAAAGGAAATAGAAAAGTGAAATTACCTACCCTTTAAAGATCCAATAATCATTGGGCCTTTAAAAGGTGGTGGGCTCACCATTTCATGGACAAAGGGAGTCGGCCATAGAGAGGTCCCCTTTTGCTCCCCCCCTTATGGATAAAGGACCGGATAAAAGGAGACCCCCCCCGAAGTTTTTAAGACACCCTGATAGATCCCCCCCTTAAAAAACCCCTTAGAAAAAAAAATCCTGTTGGTAAGTTGTATCAGTAAACTATGTCTTAGCAAGTAGAATATTGGGTAGTGTAAACAGCGGGGGGACCTTTTTAATAAAATCAAAAACTCCCCCCCTCGGAGTCCTACCCCCATGGGTAGAGAAATGGGGGGGTTTATGGTAAGTGGCAAAAAAAAACAGGGGGGTTTTTGGCCCCCTTGAGCGGGCTTTTGAAACTAGGGAAAAAATCATAATTTTAAAAAAGTTTAAAAAAAATTAACAAGAGTAATCTCCTAAACTGGGAAAGGCAATTTGGCAATTAAATAAAAAAAAAACACCAAGCTTCCCCACCCTTTAAAAAATAATGGTTTTTTTTGTGGGGAAATTTTGTGAAATGTAATGGGGCAACCCCCAAAGGGAAAAAAGGGGGGGGGGATGTATGAATAATGATCTGGAACAAAATTTTGGATTAAAAAAAAAAAAAACAAAAAAACATTAAAAGAAGGGTCGAAATTAAAAAAAATCAAAAATATCCCCAAAACCAAGTGATAAAAAAATCAAACACCAGGGAACTTTAAACCCCTTTACATGGGGGATCAACAACCGAGGGAAAAACTTCAAAGGGGGGGAGTTTTTCCCCCCCCCCCAAAAGTCATCG
>NW_028234431.1:34459723-34463538 GCF_977035675.1 Penaeus japonicus | reverse complement strand
AAAAATTATATATATATACACACACACCACATACACCCACACGCACACACACACACACTCCAACATCACACACATACTCACATATCATTATATATTATATATATACTATATATAATATAATTATATGTTATTATTATTATAATCTATACTTATTTTTTTTATTAAGTGTAGTGGATAGGGTTGTCGTCAACATGGAATTCTTGCCAGCGGAATGCATTATACGTTATATTTCGACATCAATACCGCTTATGGATGTTTATTTTCTCTCCTCTTTTTCTCCTTTACTTTCTCTTCTGCCGACCTCTCTCTCTTAACCCATTCGCCTTC
This sequence comes from Penaeus japonicus, assembly GCF_977035675.1. Lineage (NCBI taxonomy): Eukaryota > Metazoa > Arthropoda > Malacostraca > Decapoda > Penaeidae > Penaeus > Penaeus japonicus. The sequence goes on along the minus strand of NW_028234431.1, from coordinate 34,463,211 downwards.
CTCTCCTTTTCACCCTCGTTCGATAGCTCATCTCCCTCACTATTTATCAGACGCGAAAATAACTCGATGAAATATGAAAATCGTCCTGTGCGGATTCCATAACTCCAAAGCCAAACGCTTAATTAGATTTTTTCACAACACTGTTCCTCCAGCCTGATATAAATCACAAAGCGCCATTTTGGTTCAGATGTCTTCCTTGTTCAATATCCCAAGATTTTGCTCTTCAAGTTTACATACCCGGTTTATGAGACGATGCCTCATATTGTGTGACCCATTATGCGGTCTCATAAGCATGTTGTGTAGATACCCCTTAAAGGTTAAGATTAATTGAGACAAGTCCTTCGCTTTAAACGTTTTTCCTCCTGAAAGAATTACCTCTTTTCCTTATCTATCGCTGCCTGTAAATATTTTTAAACGCCCCTCCCCTCCCCCTTTTTAACTGGATCGGCGGTTCCGCTCGCGGGGTCGTAATGGTCAACATTAAATTCATTACAACAGTTACGAGGATGAGTTGGCAAAAGCCTGCCCATGGTGTAGAGGGAAATGAGGGTGACTCTCTCCTCTTTCAAAGGGTTGGCTTCGCTCTGACGTCGAGCGCTTTTTTGGGGCCCTAGACTTGCTCCTTCTATCTTTCGTCTGTCTACTAAAGATCGTGGTTGTATCGGTGATCGTATGGCAGTCATTGTTAGAATAATGTTGACAGGTTAATTCCATTAGGCTAAATCAAAAACAAAAAATAAAATTAAAAAAATAAGGAAAGGTTGTGTAATCCGGTGGTTGGGGCTTCGTCAGGATCGTTCAATTTCTTGAGGTTCATTTTCCTCAGGGTTCTGGTTGTTGCCATTAAAGACCGTTCTTGTTATAAAGTATTATATCAATGATGTTTTACTTTTTTTATATATATTTTTTTATTATGACGTCGGTCAGAAAAATTACACTAGATTCGTGCGTTGATTGGCGATTGATCCGTATCTCAGCGATATACGCCGAATAAAAAGGGGCGTATTTAATTTAATGTGCCCCTGGTGGCTTCTCTAATGTAGCTGTACACGGAACTATAAATTACCGATATATACTATTAATTACCCTTTTCTCCACGCCGTTTCTGGTAAAACAGTGGTGGCCAATAACTTATAATCCGAAATTTTTTTTTTTTTTTTTTTTTTTGATTTTTTTTTTTTTTGTTCCTAAACGTTATTAATTAATACCCATTTTACCGTTGTGAAAGCCCCCCCCTTTTCACAACTCACCCCCTTCCCATCATCATGAATCCTTGTTAATCTCTTCCGAACTACCCCAAACCCCCCCCCCCCCCACCCCCCCCCCCATAACCACAAAGGGCCGTGTTCGCCAAAATTGGAAAACAGGTCTGCCCAGAAGCGGGAAAGCAACCGAACTCGATAAATCCCTGCGAAGCACGGTCGGCCGTGGCAATCCGATGGGAGAGGGGGACTTTTCGTAGACTTTCGGGGTAAATTGAGTCGACGGGCGAGAGGACTTTTCGTGTTTTGGGTAATGAGTCGACGGGAGAGGGACCTCTTTCGTAGTTTCTGGGTAAACTGAGTCGACGTGGGGAGGGCGGGGGGACTTTTTCGTAGTCTTTCTGGGTAATGAGTCGACGGAGAGGGGACCCCTGATTTTCGTTTTTCGTAGTTTATGGGTAATGAGTCGCGGGGAGGGGGGAACTTGCTTTTCGTAGTCTTTTGGGTAATGACGTTTCGACGGGGGGGGATGGGACTTTTCGTAGTTTTCTGGGTAGGGAATTGACGTCGACGGGGAGGCGGGACCCCTCCCTTCTTTCGTAGACTTTCTGGGTATGAGTCGACGTGTGAGAGGGAGGACTTTTGTAGTTTCTGGGTCATGAGTCGACGGGGAGGGGGCCTTTTCGTAGACTTTCTGGGTAATGAGTCGACGGATAAACGGGGAGAGGGACTCTTTTTTTCGTAGTTTATGGGTTAATGAGTCGACGGGGTGGGGGGGACTACTTGGGGGAACTTTTCGTAGTTCCTGGTGTAATGAGTCGACGGACGGAGGGGGGACCTTTTCGTATAGTTTCTGGGTACATGAGTCGAACGGGGAGGGGGAATTTTCGTTGGAGTTTCTGGGTAACTGCGTCGAAGGGGAGGAGGGGGACTTTTTCGTTTTTAGTAGTCTTTCTGGGTTAATGAAGTCGACGGGGGGAGGAGAGGGACTTTTCGTAGTTTCTGGTATTGAGTCGACGGGGAGCGGCGGGAGAGGGGGGCCCTTTTCGTCGTTTCTCCCCGGGTATTGAAGTCGACGGGGGGGCAGTCGCGGCGGACGAGGGTATAGAGTGCGAGATGGAGGGGGAGGGGAGGGGGGACTTTTTCGTTGAATTCTCTGGGGTAATGAGTCGACCGGGGAGAGGGAAACTTTTCGTTGTTTCTGGGTAATGAGTCGAACGGGGCGCGGGGGGACTTTTCGTAAAGTTTCTGGGTAATAATGAGTCGACCGGACGAGGGCGGACTTTTTTTTCCGTTTTGAGTTTCTGGGCAATGAGTCGACGGGGAGGGGCACGTGTAGTAAAAGTATCTGGGGGGTAATGAGTCGAGGCAGGAGTCGTAAACGCAGCGAACGGCAGAGTAGATATCACGGCTGGTGGTGGTGATTGATGGAAAGTAAGTTAGCGTAAAGCGTTAGGCATCAGCTGATTAATGAACCTTGTTGGGTAAGGCTTAAAAGAAAGCAGAGAGAGAGAGAGAGAGAGAGAGAGAGAGAGAGAGAGAGAGGAGGTACGAGGAAAGCTGAAGAGAGACGGAGAGGCGAGAGGACGAGGAGTTGAGTGGGAGAGATCGGGGGGAGGAGGAGAGAGAGAGCGAGAGAAGAGAGGGAGAGTGAGGGAGAGAGAGAGAGAGAGGACGAGAATGAGGCGGGAGGAGGACGGACGTACGACCGAGTGAGAGAGAGAGAGTTCGGTTTGGATAGAATACTCGTGTTTAATATACGTTCTGGCTAATGCTATTAGCTATGATGATATTAAATGAACCAACATCTTGAATTATCAATATCTTTTAGATACCGTATAGTTCTTATCATCATTTTAATTCTTGTTAAGATAACAATAATAAGGAACATAAAAATTGATAATGATAATGATAATTATGATGATGCTAAAGATTATGAGAACAAGACAGTAATGATAACGATGATTATAATGACATTTATAAGATTCATAATGTGTGTGTGTGTGTGTGTGTGTGTATGTGTGTGTGTGAGCGTATGTGTGTGTGTGTGTGTGGATTCGGCAGGGAGTCAAGTCATACAGTAATGTGCTCAAAACAATTGCATTATTTCCTTTTGTGGATCTTTTACTGCTTTCCGGGTAATAGTCGACAGCCATTTGACTTTTATTTTCAGGGATATTAAGTGTCGTGAATTAAATTTGATTAATGAATCCTTTTTCTTTGTGTTATGAAACTTTCAAATGTTGAACATTTATATGTATATATGTACATATATATATATATATA
>NW_028234431.1:34452223-34454723 GCF_977035675.1 Penaeus japonicus | reverse complement strand
CTGAGTGCTGCATAATATCATTTATCTTTATTCTCGTGTCCGTCTCCATAAAAGCCCGATGTACAGAATAAAAGAACACATGCAATATATGCTATATATATATATATATATATATATATAGATATATTATATATAGATATATATATATGTATATATATATTCATATATTATATATATATTAACTATATATATAGATAATATATATATATTTTAATATTATACAATAATATAAGGTGTATGTGTGTGTTGCTGGGTGGTGTATGAATATATATATATTATATATATATATATATTATTATATTTATATATATATATATCATATATATTATTTATATATTTATATATATATATGACTATATAATTATGTATATATATATATATATATATATATATGTTTTTATATATATATATATATCTATATTAATATTACTAAAATATATATAAGCTCATAAGGAACAGCAAATGGAGAGTCCCACCCCAAGGCAGCCAAGCGAGGCAGCTCGGAGTCCCATCGAACACGTCCCGTCCGGCCGAAAAAGCACGGGAGGGAAATGAGAGGCAATCTTCGCATGATATGTGTGGGATGCCTTTCAGTTCATGAACCCCGATTGCAATGGTCACGCTCTGCAACATTCCTAGCCGCGGGATGAGCCGTTGTTTGCACGATAGTCTCTTCTCTTTTATTTCGCGACGCGGAAAATTATTGCCGTGAGTATGTGTGGCATTGGGGAAAAGCCGGTCAGTAGAAATGGCTTGGGCCTTTTCTTGGTTTCGGTAGCGGTGTTCCTTTCTTATAGTTTTGTCTATCTGTCTGGTTTGGTTTGTCTCTTATATCTGTCTTTCTATATGTTTTTTTTTTTATCTCCATATCTGTCCTATCAGACTATCCATATACATAATTTATAAATTATATACATCCATATATATATAATTATATATTATATATATATATTATATATATATATATATATATTTTATATATATATATAAACATATATATTTACAGACATACACTCCCATATACAGACATACACACCACACACACACACACACACACACACACACACACACAGAAACACACACACACACACACATACACACAGAAACACACACACACACATATGTATATATACACACACTCACGTAAAGGTACATCACCTGTGTATGCACTTATTACACAGTTCGAATACACACACAAAAAAAAATAATAATGATAAATAAGAAAATAAAAAAATAAATAAAAATAAAGCAGTCCACACGAATACACAGCAAAGAGAAACAAAGTCACATGACAGGGTGAAAGTACACCAAATAACGTGATGGGCTCATTAAAGCAAACCTTCATTATATTATCTTGCGTGTTAATTTAAATGTCACCGCTAATTATGCTAAAGTATGGTCGTGAATGACCGCGTATTCCAATCCTCAGTCTCTCTCTCTCGTCGTCTCTTTTCTCTTATCTCTTTTTCTGTCTCACTTGCCTGTCTGTCTGCGTGTGTTGATCTCTGCCAATCCTCTTTTCTCTTTCTTCTTTTATCCCCCCCCCCCTCTCTCTCTCTTTCCATCTCCTTCTCCCTCTCTCCTCACCACACTCTGTCGGGCACTCCTACAATTTCCAACACTTAAAAACTTAGTGCCACTCACACCCGTGTGGTATGAAAAAACTCAAAATTACTCATCCCTACAAGTTAATGGTCCTTGTGTTTTTTTTTTTTTTTTTCTTTTTTTTTTTTTTTTTTTTTGCATTTCATGTAATTAAATGGCAAAATCACAAAAGTTAGCACAAAACCGCCACCAATTTATTTTCTGAAAGATGTAACTCGAATAGAACTCTCTTTCTTAATCTACGTTATAGTGATTACCTATTATTAGAATCCATGGTGGAACTCTAAATTACAAGTTCTGCCTAATAAAGTATTTCTGTATTTGGGAAAGGAAAAGTACACAAACCAGCTAAAGTCTCAGTTACATATAGTTTTCCTACTGGTCAGTTTCGACTCTTTTCTTTTTCTTTGAAATCTTATCTTTTCTTTGGCAAGTCTGCGTCCGGGTAATTAATAATAAACAGGAATATGTGAAAGAAGAAAAAAATATATAGATGTATGGTTTTAAGAAAAACCATAAAAAAAGAATGCAATTTAGGTCTGCCTATTCTTAAAACATTTGCAGTTCCATGGCTCTGTACCGCAACATCTTCGTCTTTTTCCCAATAAAGTTTCGTATAACTTCATTTATCCAACTTGAATTCGATAACACTACGAATCATCTCACCAATCGTCGGTGCCTTTATAGCGTGTCCCTCAAAGTCCATATCCCTTTTATTAGATTCCTTTAAGATATAAACAGAAAATACATCATGATCTCTCCTTGACTTCATGACGTAAACTAACACAATAATACAACTAACAACACAGTTGCTAATCAGGAGAGTAAGAACACCACAACAAACATCTTTCGCCACATAAAACATCGAGAAGCAAAGGCTGTAACTGCCTCACGA
>NW_028234431.1:34427659-34441713 GCF_977035675.1 Penaeus japonicus | reverse complement strand
AGGAGAATGTGTGGGGAAACAAATGCTAAAAGGTTGGAGAGGAGAATGTGTGGGAAACAAATGTTAAAAGGTTGGGGAGGAGAATGTGTGGGAAACAAATGTTAAAAGGTTGGGGAGGAGAATGTGTGGGAAACAAATGTTAAAAGGTTGGAGAGGAGAATGTGTGGGGAAATAAAAATATCAATCCTGCTAAAATGCTTGGCTCTGTCGCCCATGCCATATATGTGGAATTAAGATATTGCGTAAATTTTCCTGGATTTCTTTTGAGGTCATGCAATTTCGGATTTCTTTTTACTTGTAATCAGATGTAAAAAATAAACATTATCTTTATTATGTTTAATCCTCACGAATTTACCTAGATGAAGAAAAGTAGTGATGAAAACCAAAATGAAAATGTTAAAAGGTTGGAGAGGAGAATGTGTGGGGAAAGAAATGTTAAAAGGTTGGGGAGGAGAATGTGTGGGGAAAGAAATGTTAAAAGGTTGGGGAAGAGAATGTACGGGAAAGAAATGTTAAAAGGTTGGTGAGGAGAATGTGTGGGAAAGAAATGTTAAAAGGTTGGGGAGGAGAATGTACGGGAAACAAATGTTAAAAGGTTGCGGAGGAGAATGTATGGGAAACAAATGTTAAAAGGTTCGGGAGGAGAATGTATGCGAAACAAATGTTAAAAGGTTGGAGAGGAGAATGTGTGGGGAAACAAATGTTAAAAGGTTGGGGAGGAGAATGTGTGCGAAACAAATGTTAAAAGGTTGGAGAGGAGAATGTGTGGGGAAACAAATGCTAAAAGGTTGGAGAGGAGAATGTGTGGGAAACAAATGTTAAAAGGTTGGGGAGGAGAATGTGTGGGAAACAAATGTTAAAAGGTTGGGGAGGAGAATGTGTGGGAAACAAATGTTAAAAGGTTGGAGAGGAGAATGTGTGGGAAACAAATGTTAAAAGGTTGGAGAGGAGAATGTGTGGGGAAATAAAAATATCAATCCTGCTAAAATGCTTGGCTCTGTCGCCCATGCCATATATGTGGAATTAAGATATTGCGTAAATTTTCCTGGATTTCTTTTGAGGTCATGCAATTTCGGATTTCTTTTTACTTGTAATCAGATGTAAAAAATAAACATTATCTTTATTATGTTTAATCCTCACGAATTTACCTAGATGAAGAAAAGTAGTGATGAAAACCGAAATGAAAATGTTAAAAGGTTGGAGAGGAGAATGTGTGGGGAAAGAAATGTTGAAAGGTTGGGGAGGAGAATGTGTGGGGAAAGAAATGCTAAAAGGTTGGGGAAGAGAATGTATGGGAAAGAAATGATAAAAGGTTGGAGAGGAGAATGTACAGGAAACAAATGTTAAAAGGTTGGAGAGGAGAATGTACGGGAGTAGGATAGAACAGGCCATTTCCCGTTACTAAGTATTGATTTTTTCCGGGGGGGGGGGGGGGATTGATATTTCGGTGAGTATTGATTTTTTTTTTTTTGGGGGGGGGGTAATATTATTGATTTTTTTCATTGATTTTTATTTTTCGGGGGGTTATGTAATATTTTTGATTTTTTTATTGATTTTTATTTTCGGGGGGGGGGGGGGGGGTTTTTAATATTATTGATTTTTTTTCCGGGGAGGTGGGGGGGGGTAATGGGGTTGTGGTATGTTTATTATTGATTTTTCCTTGGATATTGGGTAGGGGTATGTCATTTTCTTTTCTTTTTTTTTCTTTTGAGGGGTAGGGGTATGTAATATTCTTTTTTTTTTCCTCTAATTTTAATCTTTGGGTATATTCGTGGGGGTATCAAGGCTCTGGGTAGGGGTATATACGTACATGGGTATAAAGTGTTTCTATAATGTCTTAAAGTGTCGAAAGGTAAGGATAATTTAAAATGGAACTAAAATAGTAAATAAACTTAATCAAATTAAGGTGTACATTATCAAATAGTATTATTATAATTAAAGGTGTTATAGCCCCATTAAAAAATATAAGGAGAAAAATAAATAATGACTCATGTGTATCAAATGGACACAGTATGTTTTCTCATGGGTAACATGTTCGTACAGGTATGTCGCAATCAATCGATTGCTTACGTCTGTAACATGTTTCTGCAGAATCATTCCGATCGATAAAGGGTTGCTACACGTTACGTACGCACACACTCACACACATACCTATACGCACGGTCAGAGTCGACTGACATTGAGAGTAAAAGGGAAAAAACGAGGACAATCGATTGCTTACGTCTGTAACATGTTTCTGCAGAATCATTCCGATCGATAAAGGGTTGCTACACGTTACGTACGCACACACTCACACACATACCTATACGCACGGTCAGAGTCGACTGACATTGAGAGTAAAAGGGAAAAAACGAGAACGCGGGGGAGGAGTTAATCATGTCATGGAACAGTAACAATCTACAGTTCATTTTCAACAGAAGTAAATGTAGCGTCCTTGGATTAAGAGTGAAAGAATATCAACACAAAGTGAACACATTACTGTTAGTAACCTATGGGAGTTTCGATCTAAAGGACATCAGCAACATTCCCATATATGGCGACGAATGATAATAATGATCATTACAGTACTATAAAAACAGCATCGAAGAGAGCTTTCTGGAACATTCGACGAGTTCAGAACTTACTTAAAGTGCGTTCGTGTGAGTTGTCAAAATGACCTCCCCTCACAATAATGAAGACAAAAACATCGGAAATGGTAAGTGTTGTAATTAATGTCATTCTTCGTATAAGTATCTTAATATATAGTAGTAATAATAAAGAAGAGTAATGCTGGTATTATAATAATAATAATTAGTAGTAACATTAGTATCTTCTCCCTTCTCTAATTACATGATGATTCTCTTACAATATTACTCACAGGTGAAACAGATGATACTGTAAATGAAAGACAACAATCACCTTCACCACAAGCTGGACCAAGTGGTTATCACCCACGTCAACAACAACAACATCAACAACAACTATATCAACGTGAGTATAATAATATTTACTAATATTATTACCTTCATCATATTGTTATTTTATATCGAGGTTATCAGTAATAATTGTATTTTAAATACTAATTCTGATTCGATATCTCTCTCTCTCAGAGGAAAGAAATGGATATACGAGGGTAAGACATCAGCATCAACATCAACGACGATCACGTCACCACAACCAGGACCAATCGGCTATCAACAACAACAAATAACAGAAGATAATCGTGAAGAAAATAGAAATAATGATGATGACGACAATGTCATAAACCCAAACCTGGTGAGTCAAAAATCTGCCTTTAGAGGGTATTACAACAAATATGTATATAACGTCCCGCCTAGTGTTACTAGAGATCCACTAGATTATCTAAGAAAATATAAACACTTTTTTATCCAAGAACTTTATAAAGCATTCATCAATCCAAGACGTCAGTTAACCTCCATGAAAGTCTTTGGTCAAATGCAAATTACTTTAGTGAAATCTTCAACACTAGGTGAAGACACTTACCAGGATTTCTGGGTAGGATTCAGGGCACAAGTCATCACCGTTGATGAAATTTTCAATCTGCTTGAGAGATGGATTGAGCATCTCCATCGTAGACTCGAGACCATGACAAATGAACTCGAAGGGTCCGGTTTCATTATTCATAAGGTTAGGGGTTTACATATTAATGTAACTCATCACATGCTTCAGCAAAGGTTAGGGTCGTTTGTACCATACCCAGCGGGTGTCCGTGGCAGTAAAAATATATTTAACCCCAAAAGTAAAAATATGTCCTGTGTTATTCAATGCATTGCGGGTTATAGAATACATAAAGTAAAGGAAAAAACATCCTGGGATAATATTCTTAAGTCGGTTGAGTCAAAAAAAATATGTCATAGACACGTAGACTTTATTGGTGTCTCTCTGCCAATAAAGTGGGAGGATTTGGGGAAACTCGAAAGGCTTAACAAGGTATCGTTATATATCTATACCCTACAACAGTGGTTCCCAAACTTTTTTGGTCGTGACCCTAAATACAATCTTGGCCTGGCCCGGCGACCCTAAATGAGTGTACGTACATGTAGTGCTAGTCACCAATAATTTTGATATGTTACACTTATTTATAATTGTATATAGTTTTATTGAGTAAATTTATATTACTAACACAATGATTTTCAATCAACTTTAAATAGGAGCAATTGAAAAATGTTTTCTCAGTGGCTACCGTGGAACTGCTTCATTTTGTGAGTGAGATCCTCTAAGTTGGGCTTTATGTTGATTGTTAGAGCACAACGCAAGTCATGCTGGGGATCCAAGCGGTTCCTTGCTTTAGTCTTGATCGTAACAAGGCTTGAAAACCCTTGTTCACAGAGATATGTTGTTGGAAAAGGGAGAAGAGCTTTTTCAGCCTCCCGAGTCAGAATGGGCTTATCCTTGAGTTGGGTCCAAAATTTTGAATACTGGAGGTTTTCAAAGTGTTGTTTCTGCACTTGATTTTCCTGGAGGTCTATAAGTTCCTCTTGAAACCCTGGGATATCCTCACCAACTTCACTGACGTTCACACTGAAAACATTCCTGATCCAGCTATGCTTCTTGAGGTCGACATTTTCTGGAAAATACCTGTCCATTTCTTCTTGAAGGTTCTTCAGATGATCTTCAAAAATATTTTTGATGTCAACAAGGGATATTTCTGATGAATCTTCCAGCACAGCACTTAGTTCTGGAAAGGCTGCAGTTTTTCCTCTGGCCAACTTTTCTCTCCAAAGAGCAATTTTTTTCTTGAATGAGACAATTTTTTCACCAATGTCCACCATCGTATGATTTCGGCCCTGCATGTCTGAATTCAGTTCATTCAGGTGCATGAAGATGTCGCCCAAATAAGCAAGCTTTGCCAGCCAAGCAACGTTTTTAAAGCAGTCTGCAAGTGCATGCTTTTTCTCACGCAGAAATATTTCAATTTCAGTTTTTAGTTCAATAACTCTTCCAAGAATCTTTCCCCGAGATAGCCAACGGACATCAGAGTGGAACAGCAAGTCTTGGTGATGTGATCCCATCTCTTCACACATTTTATGGAAAATACGTGAGTTTAAAGCCCTAGCCTTGACAAAATTCACAATTTGGATGGCATCATTTAAAACTGCATGGAGGTCTGGTTGCAAGCGATGAGAAGCAAGGTTTTCTCGATGTAAAAAACAGTGAATTATTATGACATCAGGGTTTTCTGCTTTAATGCGAGTAACAAAGCCCAGACGACTTCCCATCATTGATAGAGCTCCATCGGTGCACACTGCCAAACAATTCAACCAGTTTAGATCATGTTTCTTTAAAAAATTGTTCATCATATTAAAGATGTCTTCTCCAGTGGTGGTAGTTGACAGGGCATTACAGAAGAGAAATTCTTCCTGAATGTCATCTTCTCCCTTGTACCTTACAAAAACCATCAGTTGAGGGTTACCTGCAATATCCACAGACTCATCCGTCTGCAAAGAAAATGTTCCTGCTTTTTTCAGTGCCACAATCAGTTGAGCCAAAATATCTTCTGAAATGAGATCAATTCTACGTTTAATGCTATTGTCGGAAAGTGGTACCGATTCAACCTTCTTGGCAATATCTGCTCCACCAATAGTCTTTACCATTGCCACTGCTGCTGGCTTTACCAGCTCCTCTCCAATGTTATGAGGCTTTTTGCATCTTGCAATTATCCATGCCACTTCAAAGGACGCCAAAGAAGCTTTCTCCAGAGAAAAAGCCGTACTCGAGGGAGCATCAATCCGACTTCGTTTTGTTTGTTCTTCCTTGTCCTTCCAGTAACTCAGTGGTTTTTCAACAAACTTTGGATGAACTGAGTGCAGATGACGCTTCAATTTATTTTCCTTCATAGATTCATTGGCGAGGACTTGCAGGCCTGGTTCAGACCTGGAAAGAAGAAAACAATAAATCAATTTGTTAATTACAAGTTTTTAATATAAAGATGAATAATACATCGATACAATATGTAGCTTACACCACATTATTTACGGTTATAACAGCTAGAGATTATAATAAAGGAGAAGAGATCCCACAATGACTGGGAATCAAGTGACGATAAAATTAAAATACAATAAATCGATAAATAATCGTATGTAACGTAATGTAATATCATAATTATGTTTTTTTCGGAGACCGTCCGCGACCCTCAGAAAAACCCTCGCGACCCTTATTTGGGTCGCGACCATGGGTTTGGGAAACACTGCCCTACAACAAGATAACTCAGTTAAGGGTGGGAAAGGGAAATATCTACTCTCTCTTGCTAGAAAGGGAACGACTCGTTATCATGAAATTATTCATCTTCTTCTTCTCGGGGGTGAACACATAGCTCTCATTAAAGATTTCGAGACTTACTTTGTAAACCTCACTCGAAGAAAACCTATACCACCAGGACATTATCTATGCTTTATTTGCTTCTCTATAATGTCAGAGTCCATAAAATCAAAGAAATCACACATTTGTGATTGTGAACAAACTCAGACATTAAAATTCCCAACTCAAGGTGAGGTTCTCAAATTCAAAAATTACGGTTATACTTATCCACCCTCTCATCTCGCTTTCTTCGATTTTGAGACGGGTATTAGACCGAGAGGAGAAGAGGAGGAGGAGGAGGAGGAATTACCTTATACATCCATGACAATTGCTCGTCATTTCCCTCTCGCTTACTCTTATCTTATTATTAGTAAAGATGGACGAGTCGTGAAAAAACGAAGTCACCTCGGTCTCGACTCAGTCAATCATTTCGTAAGGTCGTTACAGCGTGACTGGCTCGAAATAAAGACTACCATCCCTTCTTACTCAATTAATATGACGGTAGAAATGGAACAGGAGTTTTTAAGACAGACCCATTGTCAGTTATGTCACGAACAATTCAGTAATACAAAGCGTCCACAGAGACATCACGACCACTCGCGCTCTCACAATAATTACATTGGTGCCTACTGCCCCCGCTGCAATTTTCAGTGTATCAATGCAAGGAAACACCTCGTAGCTCTCGCTCACATGTCATTTGATTGTGCTTTAATTTTAGAACACCTAAACGAGGGTAATTACACCATCGACATATTAGGCAAATCGACAACCAACTTTTTTAAAGTTCAAATTGGTAATATCGTATTTCGAGATTCCCTCGCTATAATGAATTCCTCCTTGGCAAGTCTCGTTGAGAGTCACATAGCCTCTAAATACAATACCGTTTACGCTCACGCCAGGGTGGATTATTTACCTAATAATGCGAGAGACTTCGTTTGTCGTCAGAAGCAGATCTTCTGCTACGACTACATAAATACGTTCAGTCGACTCCAAGAAACGTGTCTCCCCAATCGCTCAGCGTTTCGAAATACTCTGAAGCAGAGCGATATATCGGAGAGTGATTATCAACACGCTCAACGGGTGTGGGAAATATCTAATTGTCAATCGTTGGGGGATTATTTGTTGCTTTACTGTAACTTGGATGTCGGTCTCCTAGCTGACGTATACATGAAATACAGGAACACACTTTACGACTTCTACGGTCTCGATGTCTCCCATTACGTTTCCATTTCATCTTACTCCTATGATGCTTTTCTCAAGTATACGGGTACATCACTCGACTCCCCGTACGACCCCGATTTTTACTGTTTGGTTAAGCGAAATGTAAGGGGAGGATTCGTCACCTGTGTCACACCACATCTCGAGGCAACAATCGAACGTCCACTCCCAAATGGGTTAAAGAGACACATATTGTATTTAGACTTTAATAGTCTTTACGCAACCGTAATGTGTTCCTTTCTCCCCAAGGGTGGTATAATGAAACTGAATACGGATGAGGTTGACAAATTTTTAAGGGTGGGGATCATGAATCACAACACGGAGGGGGAGATAGGTTATTGGGTACACCTAAACACCAAGGATATTTCACCAGACGTGGCGCGAGTAACGGATGAATTCCCCTTATGTCTCACCCATCTAAATATCGGGGAAAATTACTCTCTCCTTATAGTAAGCAGATACTGCGGTCAGCTAATCATAAACTACCTTCCAAAAATTTTAAACTAGTGGCTACACGTAAGGGAATGAAAGATCATCTCATCAGTCTCTCATTATTACAACTTTTATTAGAGTTAGGATTAGAAGTGGAACGCGTTCACGCTGTATACAAATTTAATCAATCCACATTTCTGAAACCCTTCATTGAACGCAACGTTAACGCTAGGAAAAATGAGACGTGCAGTATAAGGAATCGTGCATACAAGTTGATATCTAATGCAATTTACGGTCGGTCACTCATGTCGGAAGTGAAATACGGGTTGAAAGTTAGTTACGTTCAGACAGCAGAGAAATTTCTAAAATTAGTTTTTCAACCTTCATTCAAGGATGTATTTCCTCTCAAGGAAGACAGAGTATCATGTTTTAACAACAAATCCGTTATAAATATTAAACAACCCAATTATCTAGGTTTTCACATACTGGAATTAGCAAAAATGTACATGTACCGTTTCTGGTATAAGGTAGTCAAACAACACTACGGGGATAAAGCCAGACTCGCATACGAGGATACGGATAGCTTCATCTTTAGTATAGATACAGTGAATGAACTCCCCGAGGAACTCGGACATGGACCATTGTCCGAGTACATTGATTTCAGTAACTTCCCTCCTCTACATCCTTGTTACAGTAACGAGCGGAAGGGAAAATTAGGTTTCCTTAAATCTGAAACTGGAGCAACCATAATTAAAGAATCGATTGTACTGAAACCCAAAATGTACTCGCTTCTTCTCCATAAAAATGATGATCAGATCGCACGGTGTAAAGGCGTTCCAATTCACCAGCAGAAAGACCTCACCCATGTAACCTTTAAACGAGCATTGATGGGAGACTTACCTCCACCCATTGAATGCTACGGGATTCGCAACGTTAAGGGTCATATATCAACTACGCGCGTGACAAAGCATACTCTTTGTCACTTCGATGATAAACGTTATTACCTTGGGAACAATAACACCGTAGCCTACTTCCACCCAGACTATGAATGGCCGCAGATGGAGGAGAAGGAGGAGGAAGAGGAGGAGGAAGTTGATGAAGTCTCAAGTAATGATGATGAGGATGATGATAATGATGACAATGATGATAATGATGACAATAATGATATTGATGGTAGGGGAGGAAGAGAAAATACCGATTTTTGGGGTAATAGACGAAAACTTTTGAAAAAACTGTTTGCATGCGGTACTAAACAAGAGAGAAAGAGAAAAGAGAATACACAATTCTCCCACTCTAGCAAACGGAAAAGAGTGACATAACAGTATAAAGCAAATTAATTATTCATTGATATGTATATGTGTTTCTATACATATTTTATTGAATATATTTTCTATACAAGTATTGATAATAGTAGTAATGTTAGTAGGGAAAAGATTATTAGTATATTACATTGTAAACACTTCTAATATATATATGTATTGTAGTTGTACGTGTCTTTTTATCTTATATCTTAGTTGTTGTTTTTTTTTCATAGTATTATTATCAAAATTTGTTATGTATTAGTAATAAGCAATGTGGATGAGGATGTATTTCCTATATGTAAACATTATGAAGTAACTATGTACCTTTCTTATATGTGTATGTAAATAACAAAAATAAAATTATTATTCTGTTTATACAAATCTTTAATTTACCTACCTATATCTTCATTATGGGAAAATAAATAAATAATTGAATGAATAAATGTCCCATGTCTACATGGTGGAAAAAAAGTATATATACATATATATATGAATAAATGAATAATTAGAATATATGGATATGTTTCTCACACGTGTTCGTGTTAAATAAATATCGTGTCTATATCATTCCCCGACTTAGTCGTCTTTTACATCAGGATGGGGAAGGTCTACTCGGAACGTGACTTGCATTTATTCAGAGACTCGGCCCGCATTATCATTGCTGGGTATACAAACTCTGGTAAAACACACCTGTGTACAAAATTGGTCGAAAAATATCATAAACAATTTAATAGGATAGTTATATGTGGGGTATCCTCACACCCTTTACAAAAGATTCCCATCCTTAGTGACAAAATTGAAATTTACGAGGATATCATAAATCCGATTACGGAATCCCAATCACCCTTTGTCGATTCCGAAGGACAGATTCTCCAAATTTTAGATGATAATTTCCTCGAGTCGGCTAACTCTCCCACCGTTGTCAATAATTTTATCAAGGGGAGACATAAAAACTTATCAGTAATTATGGTGACTCAGAACATATTTTTTTCCTGGGAAATATGCAAGGACAATCGCCCTCAATACTTCTCATTATATCCTCATGAAGAACAGAGATTTATATCAAATTGAGTGTTTGGGTAGGCAATTGTATGGTAAGACCGAAGCTAAGAAATTTGTAGAAGTTTATAAAAGAGTGGTTTTAAGACAACCTCACGGTTATCTGTTGTGTGATCTCGCACCGAACACACCCAGTCAACTTCAATTGCGTACACATATTGTAGGTGAGCCACCGTGTGAAAAAGTGTTCTTATTATGAACAATACACTCAAGAGATTATACGATGATATATCACATCCTTCCGGTCTTGGTAGTATTAAAAAATCATACTCTGCAGCTAAAAGAGTAGATACGTCCATTACCCTCAGAGATGTAAAAACCTTTCTTGACAAAAATCGTACGTATACTTTACATAAACAGACGAGAAAACGATTTCCTCGTAGGAAAATCCTAGCCCCGAAACCGCGTGTTATTTTAACTTGTGATCTTGCCGATTTCTCTATCTTAAAGAGATATAACGGTAGTGTAAAATACGTATTATTTTGCGTAGATGTCTTCAGTAGATATTTGCAAGTAGCTACGTTGAAAGATAAATCCGCTAAAAGCACTCTTATCGGCTTACAAAATATCTTGGAGTCTGATGCATCTAAGGGTATTTCCCGTCTTTTTACCGATCTTGGAACCGAATTTTATAATGGTGCGGTTAAGAATTACCTGACAACGAAAAAGATAAAGTTGTATTCAAATTTTTCGCGGGAAATAAAAGCGAGTTTGGCGGAAAGAGTCATAAGGACAATGAAGGAAAAAATATATAAATATTTAACCCACAAAAACACATTAAAATATATTGATATTCTACCCCTCCTAGTACAAACATACAATTTAACACCTCATGGCGGACTAGGTATGAAAACACCTTTGGAAGTTCATCGTATGCAGAGGTATAATGACATTAGGAAACAGTTTCGTTTAATGTATTTAAATAAGGGTCAGAAGAAACAAAGTAACAGTGGTAATCTATCAGTGGGAGATGTCGTACGCCTTCAACTTCTCTCCCGTACGCAGTTTAAATTCAACAAGACTTACAGAGTTAATAACACCGAAGAGTTGTATCGAATTACGCGCGTAGATACATCTCAAACAATCCCGGTCTACTACCTCGAGGATTTGGCGGGAGAAGCAATAGAAGGTATCTTTTATAGAGAAGAGTTGATAAAGTCCGCCATACCCGAACTGTATCAGGTAGACATCTTAAGATCACGAATCGAAAAGGGGAAGAGGAAATACTTTGTACACTGGAGAGGATACCCTAAGAAATTTGATAGTTGGATAAACGCTAGAGATCTATCAAGACATGAGTAGTAGTAAACCTCTTTTAATTAAAAACAAGGAGTTAATAAACCTCCTCGCCCATTCCTCCCCGAAATTTAGGAAATCGTTATTACAAGGATTAAAGACGAAAGAGGTTAACTGTATTTCGAAGATACTCACAAATTTTCTAAAAAAAAATCTTACTACTAGTGCGACTATTGTCAATAAACTCGCAAAATACAAGAACGATATTAGAGTAATTGCTCGAAAAAAAACACCACTTTACAAAAAGAAAAGTGTACTATTATCTAGAAGGGGAGGTAATATTTTATCCATTATCTTACCCCTGGCAACGAGTCTTATTTCCAGTCTTATAGGATGAAAGAATTCTGTATTGTCCCCGTAGAAATTGCTAGTAAATTCCTAACTGGTAACTCCACCCACGCGGAAACAGTTACGTCACCATCCACCACCCAGAACAATTACCCTCGAGCAAAAAAAAAAATCAATATTTTCCAATGTCGAATCATTTGCACCTGCTTATGTCGCAGACCTCTCCCCTCCCACTTCCACCCCTCCTCCTCCTCGTAATTAATGTATCGTTACCTTCAACTAAAAAGGAATACGCAAGGTCAATTATAACATTACTCGATGGAAAGCCTAATATTGTTTGGGATGATAGGGGAAATCTCATGGGTCCCTTTTCCGGTATAAATGTAATAGACGTTATAGAATCAATAACATCGAAAACAAGGTTACTCACTTTAGAACAAGTCCCTCGCGTAGCTTTGTTGCTTAGAATTCCCACTTGAAATTCTACCGACAGCCTTTTTAAGAAAGTATTCTATTGGTGGAGGAAAAGGTAATAGTATAACCCCAAGAAAAAAGAAAAAGATCGATGTAAGGAGTAAAGGAATAAGTTTCTCAAACTGGGAATCGTATAACTAGATAAAATATATAAATAACGGGTGAGTACAAACAAACAAACAAACAGCAATGGTCGATATTTTCAATGGATATACGCGCGCACGCGTGTGGGTGGTGAGGCAGGACAGGTGTGAGAGGGGTATAAAACCAAACAGGGGGTTCGACTGAACGTGTATTAAGGCTTCTTTTGTAGAGTACAAAACAGGTAACGCGTTCTATGTTTTCGAACTTCTGGGAGGGGCGTTCGGGGTTGTCGGCGACGCGTTACGCTTTTGACGTCATCGTTTAAGCTCCGCCCAAAACTAGCCTGAAAATTAGCCTGAAGTTCGGTTGCTGGAGCACATTGCGTGTCTATTGTTGTTTTATTTTCAACAGCAATACAATGTATATTTTGTTAATAATCCTATACCCAGGAGACAATATCTGTAGATAATTCTATACCTAGAAAACAAAGAAATAAGCCATGAGAACGCCTAAAAAAATAAAAAATAAAAGAATAACTGAAAACTTTTCCCTCCAAACAGACGGTGTCTCAATTCGTTCCTTTGATTATTATATATTTATTAAAACAAATGTGAATATTAACTCTGATAATTTAATATGCATTTTGATAATAATAAATATCGTGAATCTTAAAATAATTGTTAAAAATCGATTAAATTTCAATACATATGCGTATATAATGTAGATAATAAACAAAAAATATATCTCCTCATTGTAATCGGACAAAGTGAATAAACAGCTTTATCAGGGTAAGAGCTCTTCTGCGACATGGACGGAATGAAAAAGCCTATTTTAGCGAAATCACCACTGTGGCAACACAAAGAAGGTACGTACTGGTGTTATTTTATATTAAATACATCTCATGTCCATCTGTATAGAGGTAGAATGTAATGTCATGTCTTTGATATTCTAAAAGACGAGCATCAACTTTGGAGGGAGGGAGGAAGAGGGAAATGAGAGAGAGAGGAAGAGGGAAAAGAGAGAGAGAGGAAAAGGGAAAAGACAGAGAGAGAGAGAGGAAGAGGGAAGAGAGAGAGAGAGATGGAAGAAGAAATAGGTAGATAGAGAGTGAGAGGATGAGAAAGAGAAGAGAGAGAGTAAAAGTGAAAACAATAGGGAGTGAGAGAGAGAGAAAGAAGTGTATCTATATATGAAGTGTATCTATCTATCTATATATATATATATATATATATATATATATATATATATATATATATATATATATATATATATAAATGTGTGTATATTTAAATATATGCATATAATATGTAGATAGGTAGATAGATAGATATTTATTCATTCATTTATATATATATATATATATATATATATATATATATATATATATATATATATATATATATATATATTTATGTGTGTGTGTGTGCGTGCATGCATGCGTGTGTCCGTGTGTGTCTATCTATATGTGTATATGTATGTGTTTATATATGTATTTTATTTATTTATTTATTTATTAATTGTCTGTAAAACCTCGCTACCACTGATCTGCTAAGAGTAAATAGGTAAAATTCCATAACGTCTCATAAGGCATCTGGTTAGACAATT
>NW_028234431.1:34410159-34422659 GCF_977035675.1 Penaeus japonicus | reverse complement strand
ACTACTCGAGGGAAACCAGGATCTGTTATTCCACAATACCCACCGGCGGGAGAGGATGGTCCGTGTCTCATCGCCTGTGTGACTCAGTTTGGATTCGGCGAACCCTTCGAAGATAACAGCAAGGCCAAGACGATCGTTGCTACGTCAAAGGATGCACACTATGTTAACGGGTTGAAGGAAGATACAGTGGAAAATAGACGACGTTATTTTGAAAACATTATCAAACAAGTAACCCTAATAGCGATGGGGAATAGGGACGTTTACAAAATTATCGTTCCTAGCGGGTTTGGAAGACGAGGTCGTAGAGATGATGATGATAATGATGACGAGTGGCGTACTCATTATCTACCAGTGTTGCGTAATATGGCTGATAGACTGAAGGCTTTTTCAATTGATGTTGTGCTTGTGACATCTCCTTAAGAACCCTGTGATGTTAATGCTATTAATGATGATAATAATTATAAGAATAAAAAATGTATCACTATGTAATAGATATTGATATTACTGATAAGTATATAAGATGTATTGCACAGTAATATATATTATGTTTATCATTAAGAAACTAAAAAAAAAAAAAAATGTAACACTTAGTAATAGATATTAAGATTAATATTGGATATGTCATTGTATTAGAAGTACTTTGTAATAATAATATTATTATTAATAAAATATTAGTGAAAAGGATGTGTGTATAAATATCCTTTCTTGTTTGTCTTTTTTTAGTTAACGTTAAGACCATGGCGAGCGAACATTATATTTACCTCAGTAGCATAGGTGATCGCGATAAATATGATAATAAGCCATGGAAATTTACAAATCGAATAAATCCACCTATACGATTGGATCCTGATACAGAGTATGAGATTGGAATGATCAATTGTTTATATCCAAAATCATATTACAGTCTTTTACAAGGAGATTATCTCTCAAGAATTGAAGTGTGGGTAAGATCACATGATAATATCTTGGAGCATTTTTACACGTATACACCTTTTACTGATATTGACGTTGGTGATACAGCTTATATGATTGAAAGAGTGAACGAACAGCTTACCAACGCACTTAAAACAAGTTTTGGAAGTGATTTTAATCGCTATTTTACACCTCATAATTTTTTTAGTTATAATAATGATTTAAAGAGAGTATATATTACGTTAAAAAAGGGTATCTGTAAAGATCCCCACCATTTCTGTACTATTACATTTCGCTTTGGTTCTAGAATGTCTGATGCAATGGGGTTAGAAAATTCATCTAGTTATGAGGTGTATGGGTTTGGCGGAGGGGAACAGAGTTACGTCCCGGCACCTTTTCGTCCGCGTGTAGATGGCGGCGTTGATTTTATCCTGATATATGCCGACTGTGTTACACCCACGAGATTTGGGGGACAAAGAGTGAACCTCCTGGAAGCTATGACCATGGAAAGAACTGGTGGTTCCGATTTCCATAGGATTGCTTACAAAACTCTAAATAAATCATTTCTAGATGAAATTACCGTAACAATTAACGATCAGCAGGGTAGAACGGTTCATTTTGGAGTAGGAAATTCTCTAACTCTTCTGTTACATATTCGTCCCAGATAGAAAAAATAAATAAATACGACGGTCGTAGGGATAATGCGGTTAGTCATTCCTAAACCATCAATCAATCATGAGGGGTGGTTTCACACCTCCGTCTCGCGAAGAGTTTGATTCTCTCTTCTTACAAAAGTCCCCTATTAGAGGAGCAGGGTATGATAATATTGCAATTTTCCATCCACCTCCGCGAACGAGGAGGGGGGGAGGTATATTCAGTATCCTAAGTGGGATAGCTAAGAAGGCAATTCCTTTCTTAATTAAGAATGTTGCCCCCGAAGCTGTGTCTATGGGGAAATCGGTATTTAGTGATGTAATGGAAGGAAGGAAACTACGTGAGTCATTAAAATCGCGGGGGGTACAGGCATTGAGGGGGGTGGGGGAAAGAATTATTGGTCGAAAAGGAGGTGGTAATAGACTATTGAGGAAGGGGAAAGGGAAGAGAAAAACAACTAGTAAGAGTAAAGGGATGAGGGAGAGGAGGAAGAGGAGGAAGAGAGAGGTTAACCGCCCCTTACCGTGTTATAAAAAAGATATATTTTCAAAATTGTCTTTAGTTTAGGTTTATCCACAGTCGTGAACGGTATGGATGTGGAAGGAGGTGGGGTTCAATCCCCTTTCAATGAATACCTGGCGTCAATCACAGAAAGTTTCCCACGCGTGTCGCGGAAGCGTGTAATTGAGAGTTCCATAAGTAGTCGACGCAAACTCGATGTATTACCTGTTAACCTAGAAGGTGATAATGGAGTTAGGGATAGTTACATTGAATTCAGGATACCGGGGGTTGACGGTCAACTTCTCGATCTGTCAACATTATCAAAAGAGGATGGGACGACTTTGACAGAAGCCGATCACGTAGTGTTGACTAACGGTTTGAGTAATACTTTCTTTAAGAGTTGTACTTGCTATTTGAATGAACAGATGGTGGAATCCAATGCACTGTATAATTACCACAGTTTTATAAAAATGGTTACTACGATTTCACCCGATCGAATTGCCACTCTCGGTCGAAGTTTATATTACTTTAAGGATTACAACGGAAGTAAGGGTATTATAGACACCTATACCGACGAGTATTTCACCGGTGGAAATAAGTTGGAGAAGGAGGTAATCAAACAGTGTAAACAATACGGAGTTTCGTTGACTGGACCTTTGCTGTTGGATCTAGCGAGTTTAGATGCTTATCTTCTCGATGGTACAGACGTACGCATTCGATTGGAAATGGCCAATAAAGCGTGGGTTATGAATACCCATCTAGATGGACAAAACTATAAGATTAAGATTGATTCGGATAGATTACTGATCGATCGCGTTATTCCACACGCGTCTGCCATAGCATCGATGAATAAATAATTCGCTACTTACTGCTCCAATGCAATATACGTACAATAGAACGTTGTATAAGACTTATATTCTCGGATCCAATCAAACAAATCTTCTCGTTGAATTACCCTTTTCGCAAATTATTCCACATAATTTGTATATGGCAATAGTTGACATGAATAGTATGAATGGAGCTTATGATAGGAACGGGTTATATTTCCAACACGCCGATCTGAGTAATACTCACATAACGATTAACGGTTCAACGGTATATAATATTCATAGCGACTTCCCTAATCATACGAGTTCACTCTATTACGCGACATTGGAGACGCTCGGGTTAGAAAATGATCACACACTTGCATACGACGGATTTGTAAAAGGAAGAACTATATGCGCGTTCAATTTCATTCCCGAAGATATAGAGAATGGAATTCCTCTTGAGAAATCGGGTAATATGCGTATCAGTCTTACTTTTAAAGAGGGGGTGAATGCAAATAGAGTCATTATATTCTTTGCTAACACGACGGGTGTTATTGAAATAGATGCACATCGCCACGTACGTTGCATTGTTCGTGCGTAAACGAGGATGAACGCGTTAGAGATTGAGCGAGGGTTGAAAGGTACACTCGGTGACAGGGTGATATTTTTGGGGTGCTTTCTAGAGGATGAACTCGCGATAGTTTTAGAGAACTCGAGAAAAATGAGTAAACCACTGATTCTTATTGTCAATACAGTTTCAACAGGAACAGCCGACGATGTTATTGGACATTGGTTTACGATATATATTAATTATGAAACTTTGACGTTGTGTTATTATGATAGTTACAATCTGAATCCTAGAGATCATTCAATGTCCCTTTATAGGTTTATACAAAGGTCCCCACATTTAACTATTCGAACGATAGGGTATCGATTACAGGGTATGTTTTCGCTAGTATGTGGACTATATGCCATGTATTTCTGCTATTTATTTAGTCACTTTGACTTAAAGACTGTTTCCCGATGTATTAATAGTATGTTTATGAAGAATCAATTCTTATATAATGATAAGATAATACTTAGAGTTACTTATAGGATTTTTGTGTTACCGGAATGTTCGAAAACATTTTGTCTAACCGATGGAATATATAGGGGGGACAAGCGGAAGTTGAAGTGTGTTCATGTCTATTGTAAATCATTTAAGAGTAGGATTAATTAATTGATGGTGTCATGATAAGTAGATATATACGCACCCCTGCGTGAAGTGAAGGGATTTTTTTTTTACTTTATATGGGCGTACTTCACCTTACCTAATTAAGTGTGAATGCCGTATTTTATCCCCAATTGTTACTATATCCCTTGGTTTGGAACGGAAAACTATATAAAAACGGAGTCGAGTGTCGGAGAGACAGTACTTCAGAGGTGATACCATCATGGAGCTACACGTTACTGAGCGTAAGTCTTGCTACGTTTATTGAACTTTCTAGTATTACTTATAAGTGTTTATGTTGTTGTCGTTTTTTTTTTTGTTTTTTTTTAATGTTGTATTGTTTGTGATTTGATTTTTTTTTTTTTTTTTTTTTTTTTTTTTGCTACGGTTATTATTAATATCAGAGATATCCATATATATGTATACATACGGATGGTACTAATACATATAAATAATAGGTATATGAAATACAATCATATGACGTTGATGTGTGTAAATTTATACCTATTTTCTTTCAGACGGAAAGGGCGGTGGGAAGCATATCCGAATAACCTTCCCTGACACCACCCCTCCCCAGGAGTATTACCTGGGAAGGGATGATTGTAGGAATGAGGGTGGAGTGATGGGAAGAGGAAGAGGAGGAAGGAATGGGGAAATGAAGGAGACGATGATGATGATGATGATGATAATGACCCCGACGCAACACCGGATGTGAGATCTCTTATAAATCGATCAATCTGTACAGGAAATAATAGTTCCTTCCCCTGGAGCGGATCAAGTAGAAGAGGAAGAGGAGGAGGACGGTACGTGGGATCCCCCTCCCTTCTGAGGACATCTCCTCGATCCCCCAAACCAACTTCGCGACGAAAACTCTTCAAGAAGCAGAGGTTCTGTAGTCAGGATTGCGACAGTGGTAAGGGAGAGAGTGTGGTGGATTTAACCAGTCCCCCAAACAGTAATGGGAAATATAAAGACCCCGAAGATGATTACTTCAATGGAGAGTAGGTTTGGTAATTTTTTTTTACCTCTGCTTACCAAGGGTAAGTTTCTCTACCCGTAATAAAGAGAAGCCTTGTAAACAAAACCTAATAAAAAAAATATAATATAAAATAAATCTTTTATTTACCGGTTATGAACTATGTATTATATATATATATAAATTTCCTTTACACATATATAACATATTGATAACCTTTCAATACAAATGAACATGTGAGTAGTTTGTCTGAATGGAAACAAGGAAAAGAAAGAGAGGTGATAGTCTATCGATAGCTACCATGAGACGAGGACGTGTCAACAAACGTGACAGTTTTAATGGGAAAGAGTGTTTACACAGAAGTGGAATTTTTAAACGTTATTTACAGGAATATCAGGATAAACTTTCAGATTTAATGTTACATATTATATCCATTGAAGAAAAACTTTATGTTAGACAGAAAAGGAAGTTAAAGTTTATTTGGTCTCTGTCAAATATAGAGAAAAGACTAAAGAAGTTATATATATAATGTATATTGTGTTTTAAATGAATGAAGATTGAAACGAATATTTTTTTTTTATTCCCATCCTTATATATTTGTAGGATATGGGAATAAATTTACTCTCTTTTTTTATTAATTAATACGTGTATTTGAGTGACCATGAATAACTCCTCCCCCCCCCCCCGCGTCCTCGTTTTTTCCCTTTTACTCTCAATGTCAGTCGACTCTGACCGTGCGTATAGGTATGTGTGTGAGTGTGTGCGTACGTAACGTGTAGCAACCCTTTATCGGACGGAATGATTCTGCAGAAACATGTTACAGACGTAAGCAATCGATTGATTGCGACATACCTGTACGAACATGTTACCCATGAGAAAACATACTGTGTCCATTTGATACACATGAGTCATTATTTATTTTTCTCCTTATATTTTTTAATGGGGCTATAACACCTTTAATTATGATAATACTATTTGATAATGTACACCTTAATTTAATTAAGTTTATTTACTATTTTAGTTCCATTTTAAATTATCCTTACCTTTCGACACTTTAAGACATTATAGAAACACTTTATACCCATGTACGTATATACCCCTACCCAGAGCCTTGATACCCCCACGAATATACCCAAAGATTAAAATTAGAGGAAAAAAAAAAAGAATATTACATACCCCTACCCCTCAAAAGAAAAGAAAAATAAAAGAAAATGACATACCCCTACCCAAT
Source organism: Penaeus japonicus (assembly GCF_977035675.1). NCBI lineage: Eukaryota > Metazoa > Arthropoda > Malacostraca > Decapoda > Penaeidae > Penaeus > Penaeus japonicus. The sequence continues at coordinate 34,416,366 of NW_028234431.1, read as the reverse complement.
ATCCAAGGAAAAATCAATAATAAACATACCACAACCCCATTACCCCCCCCCCTCCCCGGAAAAAAAATCAATAATATTATAAACCTCCCCCCCCGAAAAAAAAAATAAAAATCAATAAAAATCAATAAAAAAAATCAATAATATTACATAACCCCCCGAAAAATAAAAATCAATGAAAAAAATCAATAATATTACCCCCCCCCCAAAAAAAAAAAAAAAAAATCAATACTCACCGAGAAAATCAAAACCTCCTTCCCCCCCTCCCCCCCCCCGGAAAAAATCAATACTTAGTAACGGGAAATGGCCTATTCTATCCTACTTACGGGAAACGAATGTTAAAAGGTTGGAGAGGAGAATGTACGGGAAACAAATGTTAAAAGGTTGGAGAGGAGAATGTGTGGGAAACAAATGTTAAAAGGTTGGAGAGGAGAATGTACGGGAAACAAATGTTAAAAGGTTGGAGAGGAGAATGTACGGGAAACAAATGTTAAAAGGTTGGAGAGGAGAATGTACGGGAAACAAATGTTAAAAGGTTGGAGAGGAGAATGTACGGGAAACAAATGTTAAAAGGTTGGAGAGGAGAATGTACGGGAAACAAATGTTAAAAGGTTGGAGAGGAGAATGTGTGGGAAACAAATGTTAAAAGGTTGGAGAGGAGAATGTATGGGAAACAAATGGTAAAAGGTTGGAGAGGGCAATGTATGTGAAAAAATGTTAAAAGGTTGGAGAGGAGAATGTACGGGAAACAAATGTTAAAAGGTTGGAGAGGAGAATGTACGGGAAACAAATGTTAAAAGGTTGGAGAGGAGAATGTACGGGAAACAAATGTTAAAAGGTTGGAGAGGAGAATGTGTGGGAAACAAATGTTAAAAGGTTGGAGAGGAGAATGTACGGGAAACAAATGTTAAAAGGTTGGAGAGGAGAATGTGTGGGGAAACAAATGTTAAAAGGTTGGAGAGGAGAATGTACGGGAAACAAATGTTAAAAGGTTGGAGAGGAGAATGTGTGGGAAACAAATGTTAAAAGGTTGGAGAGGAGAATGTACGGGAAACAAATGTTAAAAGGTTGGAGAGGAGAATGTGTGGGAAACAAATGTTAAAAGGTTGGAGAGGAGAATGTATGGGAAACAAATGTTAAAAGGTTGGAGAGGAGAATGTATGGGAAACAAATGTTAAAAGGTTGGAGAGGAGAATGTATGGGAAACAAATGTTAAAAGGTTGGAGAGGAGAATGTATGGGAAACAAATGTTAAAAGGTTGGAGAGGAGAATGTATGGGAAACAAATGTTAAAAGGTTGGAGAGGAGAATGTGTGGGAAACAAATGTTAAAAGGTTGGAGAGGAGAATGTGTGGGGAAATAAAAATATCAATCATGGTAAAATGCTTGGCTCTGTAGCCCATGCTATATATGTAGAATTAAGATATTGCAAAAATTTTCCTGGATTTCTTTTGAGGTCATGCAATTTGGGATTTCTTTTCACTTGAAATGTTTATTTTTTACATCTGATTATCTTTATTATGGTTAACCCTCATGAATTTACCTAGATGACGAAATGTAGTGATGAAAACCGAAATGAAAATGTTAAAAGGATGGAGAGGAGAATGTGTGGGGAAATAAAAATATCAATCCTGCTAAAATGCTTGGCTCTGTCGCCCATACCATATATGTGGAATTAAGATATTGCGTAAATTTTCCTGGATTTCTTTTGAGGTCATGCAATTTTGGATTTCTTTTCACTTGTAATCAGATGTAAAAAATAAACATTATCTTTATTATGGTTAATCCTCACGAATTTACCTAGATGAAAAAAAGTAGTGATGAAAACCGAAATGAAAATGTTAAAAGGTTGGAGAGGAGAATGTGTGGGGGAAAGAAATGTTAAAAGGTTGGGGAGGAGAATGTGTGGGGAAACAAATGTTAAAAGGTTGGGGAGGAGAATGTGTGGGAAATAAATGTTAAAAGGTTGGAGAGGAGAATGTGTGGGAAACAAATGTTAAAAGGTTGGAGAGGAGAATGTGTGGGAAACAAATGTTAAAAGGTTGGAGAGGAGAATGTGTGGGGAAACAAATGCTAAAAGTTTGGAGAAGAGAATGTGTGGGAAACAAATGTTAAAAGGTTGGAGAGGAGAATGTATGGGAAACAAATGTTAAAAGGTTGAGGAGGAGAATGTGTGGGAAACAAATCCTAAAAGGTGGGAGAGGAGAATGTGTGGGAAACAAATGTTAAAAGGTTGGAGAGGAGAATGTACGGGAAACAAATGTTAAAAGGTTGGAGAGGAGAATGTGTGGGGAAATAAAAATATCAATCCTGCTAAAATGCTTGGCTCTGTCGCCCATGCCATATATGTGGAATTAAGATATTGCGTAAATTTTCCTGGATTTCTTTTGAGGTCATGCAATTTCGGATTTCTTTTTACTTGTAATCAGATGTAAAAAAATAAACAGTATCTTTATTATGTTTAATCCTCACGAATTTACCTAGATGAAGAAAAGTAGTGATGAAAACCGAAATGAAAATGTTAAAAGGTTGGAGAGGAGAATGTGTGGGGAAAGAAATGTTAAAAGGTTGGGGAGGAGAATGTAAGGGAAAGAAATGATAAAAGGTTGGAGAGGAGAATGTACGGGAAACAAATGTTAAAAGGTTGGAGAGGAGAATGTACGGGAAACGAATGTTAAAAGGTTGGAGAGGAGAATGTGTGGGAAACAAATGTTAAAAGGTTGGAGAGGAGAATGTACGGGAAACAAATGTTAAAAGGTTGGAGAGGAGAATGTGTGGGGAAACAAATGTTAAAAGGTTGGAGAGGAGAATGTGTGGGAAACAAATGTTAAAAGGTTGGGGAGGAGAATGTGTGGGAAATAAATGTTAAAAGGTTGGAGAGGAGAATGTATGGGAAACAAATGTTAAAAGGTTGGAGAGGAGAATGTATGGGAAACAAATGTTAAAAGGTTGGAGAGGAGAATGTATGGGAAACAAATGTTAAAAGGTTGGAGAGGAGAATGTATGGGAAACAAATGTTAAAAGGTTGGGGAGGAGAATGTGTGGGGAAACAAATGTTAAAAGGTGTGAGAGGAGAATGTGTGGGAAACAAATGTTAAAAGGTTGGGGAGGAGAATGTGTGGTAAACAAATGTTAAAAGGTTGGAGAGGAGAATGTATGGGAAACAAATGTTAAAAGGTTGGAGAGGAGAATGTATGGGAAACAAATGTTAAAAGGTTGGAGAGGAGAATGTATGGGAAACAAATGTTAAAAGGTTGGAGAGGAGAATGTATGGGAAACAAATGTTAAAAGGTTGGAGAGGAGAATGTATGGGAAACAAATGTTAAAAGGTTGGAGAGGAGAATGTGTGGGAAACAAATGTTAAAAGGTTGGAGAGGAGAATGTATGGGAAACAAATGTTAAAAGGTTGGGGAGGAGAATGTGTGGGAAACAAATGTTAAAAGGTTGGAGAGGAGAATGTGTGGGGAAATAAAAATATCAATCATGCTAAAATGCTTGGCTCTGTAGCCCATGCCATATATGTAGAATTAAAATATTGCGTAAATTTTCCTGGATTTCTTTTGAGGTCATGCAATTTGGGATTTCTTTTCACTTGAAATGTTAATTCTTTACATCTGATTATCTTTATTATGGTTAACCCTCATGAATTTACCTAGATGACGAAATGTAGTGATGAAAACCGAAATGAAAATATTAAAAGGATGGAGAGGAGAATGTGTGGGGAAATAAAAATATCGATCCTGCTAAAATGCTTGGCTCTGTCGCCCATGCCATATATGTGGAATTAAGATATTCCGTAAATTTTCCTGGATTTCTTTTGAGGTCATGCAATTTGGGATTTCTTTTCACTTGTAATCAGATCTAAGAAAATAAACATTATCTTCATCTAGGTAAATTCGTGAGGATTAACCATAATAAAGAAAAGTAGTGATGAAAACCGAAATGAAAATGGTAAAAGGTTGGAGAGGAGAATGTATGGGAAAGAAATGTTAAAAGGTTGGAGAGGAGAATGTGTGGGGAAAGAAATGTTAAAAGGTTGGGGAGGAGAATGTGTGGGGAAACAAATGTTAAAAGGTTGGAGAGGAGAATGTGTGGGAAACAAATGTTAAAAGGTTGGGGAGGAGAATGTGTGGGAAACAAATGTTAAAAGGTTGGGGAGGAGAATGTGTGGGAAACAAATGTTAAAAGGTTGGGGAGGAGAATGTGTGGGAAACAAATGTTAAAAGGTTGGAGAGGAACGTGTGTGGAAAAAATGTTTAAAGATTGGAGAGGAGAATGTGTGGGAAACAAATGTTAAAAGGTTGGAGAGGAGAATGTACGGGAAACAAATGTTAAAAGGTTGGAGAGGAGAATGTGTGGGGGAATAAAAATATCAATCCTGCTAAAATGCTTGGCTCTGTCGCCCATGCCATATATGTGGAATTAAGATATTGCATAAATTTTCCTGGATTTCTTTTGAGGTCATGCAATTTGGGATTTCTTTTCACCTGTAATCAGATGTAAAAAATAAACATTATCTTTATTATGGTTAATCCTCACGAATTTACCTAGAAAAAGCATATGTAATAACATCCAGAAAGAATTCCAAACGTCTACCTGTCAGGGATGCACACTACCACTACTGACAAAGGATAAGAGCAACATCTTTTTCATTACTTGAATGTGTGCAATTAGACAATGGCATTGAGATACTTATCATGTTAGATTAATGGTAATCAATATGGACAATAATTAACAAACGTAAACATGCGTTTATTAGATCCTACGAGACTACCCTCACATTTGCTGTAGCTTATTCCCATTTCTATATGGGGTTGCTATTCCTCACTAGTCTTCTCCATCTTCCTCTGTCTTCCATGTTATTTCTTGGAGATCTCTTACTCTGTCCATCCATCTAAATTTCGGTCTGCCCCTCCTTCTTCGTACTTCTACTTCCATGTCCATTACTCTTTTATCTACATACTCCTCATCATTTGCCCAAACCATTGTAGTCTCTTCTTTTGCATCTTCTTGCTTGGATGCAACTTTGATTGTGCCTCTTATGTGTTCATTGTGAATCCGTTTATTCTTCTCTTTTCCGCCCTCCTCACTGCCCAAGTCTCAGTTCCATATAACATAGCTGGTCTCACTGCTGTTCGATACACTTTACCATTCAGTCTCACACTAATGTTCTTATCACATGTTCCGGTCACCTTCCTGCAAGAGTTCCAGCCCAACTGTGTCTTGTGCTTCACTTCCTCACCGAGGTCTCTGCATTCTGGTAACGTGAGAACCTAGATATTTAAAGGCCTCCACTCTCTTGGTGATTTCACCATTCATCTCCCTTTCTCCGAATTCTCTTCTTCCGTTTAACCACATGTATTCCGTTTTAACTCTATCAATCTTAAATCATCTATCTTCCAATGCGATCCTCCCTAATTTCCCAACTTCCTTTCCAACTCACCCATCGTCTTGGCCACTAACATAATGTCGCTTGCGAAAAGCATTGCCCATGGAGCTTCCTCATTTACATCTTGGACGAGAATATCCATGACTATGTCGAAAATATAAGGTCTTAATGCCGATCCTTGGTGGAAACCCACTTTGATGTTGAACTCATCAGTTGTACCAACGCTGCTTTTTGCTCGCGTTTTCACGTCCGTGTACCTATCTTTGACCAGTCTAACATACTTTTCCGACAGGCTTTCCTCTCTCATACCTCTCCAAACTTCCCTCCTAGGCACCCTATCGTAGGCCTTATCAAGGTCTAAAAAGGGCATGTGCAATCCTTTCTTCTCATGGTGTTTTCTATAACTTGCCTGAGAGCAAAGATCGCGTCCGTCGCTTATCTATCTTCCACAAAACCAAACTCTCTCTCTCAAGTTGCATCCTTCTTTTAATAATCTTTTCCGAAACCTTCATAGTATGCGACAATAGCTAAAATCCCCTATAATTTCAGTAATCTTCAATATCTACTTTCTTTTTAAATATGGATATTGATGGTATCCCGCCATTCCGATGTTATCGATTCCTGTTGGTAAATCATCTTCATTAAATCCCAAACTATGTCCTGTTGGTAAATCATCTTCATTAAATCCCAAACTATATCAACTCCGGCATCACCTAACCTCTTCCACACCTCCACTGGTATTCCATCTGGGCCTCGTAACTTCCCTCTTTTCATCCTCCTCAGGGCTATCATCACTTTTCCTCTTGTGATCGTATCCGTCTC
>NW_028234431.1:34402659-34405159 GCF_977035675.1 Penaeus japonicus | reverse complement strand
TCTTTATGACAATTATTTCATATCTTAACATGTTACATCACTTCGTATTATGATTTATCATCACATTTAGCTAGAAATGTTGACAGATGCATGTTCGTTTCTTAGCTTTATTCCTATTTCATTGTATAGTCATACTTGACTATCTTTCCATTTTTCATTGCTTTATTGATTATTGTTACTTCCATATTTAATTGTTTAATTGCAAGTAACTTTAATCATCATATGATATGATTGTCATTATTTTTAATTTTAAGCAATTGTCGACTTCGACAACATTAAGCAATTTGTTATCATCATAGGCCTCTCCGAGTTTCCGACCTTTCGAAACATTTCATGGGTCAATCGGAACGCCAAATATCTTATCATGATATTACTGAACGTTGCCAACGTTCATTAGGACAGTCAGGAAAAGGTTTATTCATCATTTCACATTTTATAGCTTTTCAGCTTAACTTTGCCTTTCTCCAGCTACTGTACCTCACTTATCGGGCCTTCATTGCATGACGCCCACTGCATATGCATCTCACACCCTAATTCAGCGTATCTATAGTACCAATATTGAATAAACCACGAATTACGGGTTAATTTTTCGCACTCCCGTGCAAAACGCGCCTTTCGAGATCTTGACAACCTGACGTCACAATTAATTCTCTCAAACAAAGATAGCGCGCTTATTACTTATCAGACGTTCCAGGCTTGCTAACTCCGCATTTTTTATTAGCTATGCACATATTAAGGGTATTTCTTTCAGTTGCCCCGATCTTGGCTATTACGCCGCACCTTATTTCAAAACTAGTTCGGCCACGCAATTGAAATATCCTAGCATAGTCTAATTCATCATATTTATCTTTGTTCTCGAGCTAAGACAGCGTTTCCCCACGGGACGAGTTCAATTTGGCGCATGATCTTACCGACCACTAGCATGGTCAAGCAAGGTAAATCACCTATTCCACAACGGAACGACCGCCAGGTCATTGTTATATTAATTTTGTTTTTCTTTCAGCTCTCATTAACATTTATTTTTTTCCAGTCTCATCCAATCTGACTCATGTCGTGCCTTCTAATTAACTGAAGGACTAGATTCGGTTGATATTTGGATTAATATTATTTTTTTTCTTTCATATGCATACTCATGATAATTTTTTTTAACCACATTGCCTCAAATCTTGACTTCCGGTCACGCCTATTTAAAGGATTAGATATGGTTGGTAATTTGGCTATAATTTTTTACATGCATCATACACATTTACATTGTTCTTTCTAATCTGCTACTGACCTTGGCTCATATGCCATACTCATCACTTATCACAGCAGACACATATTTTGCACATAGTTCATCCCTCGATGAATCCGGTCTGCTACTACGTAAGTATTGTCAGCAAATAACATGAATTCAGGTAAATACTTCCTATTTCTTGTTATTGCCAAATCATATGATTATGTTGCATATATGATTATTTTTCCATATGGAATACTAATTTCGCTATACCTTGCAGATAGTTCCTGCTGGTAACTACCACATCTGTCGATTACCAGGACCATTCTATGCTGTATACGGTTCCTGATGCAGTCAACTTCTTGCATTGTTGCAACTCTCGGGTTCATCCTGAAACCTGGGACTCCTAATGATTTTTCTCCAGTCTGATCTTAAACAGATACCTGACTTGCAACAGCTGATGATTCGAGCTTGGTCGCGTGTTGGTTGCATCGCACTACGAGCAAGTCACCGCATCACCCAATGCTTATTCGCAAGGCGTACTTTGTATCTTTTTGTACTATATTTACCATTACTGGATATACTAATTTATGAGTATATACTATAACTTAGCATAACTTACTTGCTAATGTTTTAATTGTCTTTAAACATTATGACATAATAATATGTTAATAATTAGCAATGCACTTATTGTATACATACTTTTGATATCTTTTTAAATTATATTGCATGTTATTTTCAGCTAGTTAATTCATAACTACTATTACCCATTATCTTATAACATGCATCTGAATATTTTTGCTCCTACGCCCTTTACCCTGTCCCCTCTACAACTATCGTATGCACTAGTTACGTGTATAAAGTTTTTCAGATACGATAGTGATGGATGCAGAAGGGCATGTCAACCTGACGTGTCAATCCTGTAACCAGCGCAGCCCATCTCGAAGCCTGCACTGATTGCACAACCGTGTGATCTTGTGCAATAATCGAGACGTTGCCACAGCATTTCCTGATCTCTTCGTATATTTTCAAGAGCTCCACTGATCACGGATCTCCTCTTGCTCTGCTAAGTATCGCTGATTTTGGCATTCTCTTTTCGTTATATCTAATTTTCTTACCAAATCGAGACGATTTGGGGTAACGGTGTCGAGCGATATCAAGGTCTTATTCGCATTCGAATATATATACTACTATAAATGAAAGGAATTTAATCTAAAACTTAAACTTCCATGTTATATGATTCTAGTGACTCCCTCTTGATAATCTTTCACAGGCCCCGAGCTG
>NW_028234431.1:34380159-34395159 GCF_977035675.1 Penaeus japonicus | reverse complement strand
CCCAAGTATTGGTCTATACCGCGTGGCCACAACCACCCAACACCGCCGATCGGCCAGCTCCTGCCCATGAAGACGTACCCACCCGCTGCCTCGTACGACCCAGTATCTCTGCTCATCATAGTCAATTTAGATCCACAGAATAGTTCGACCTTCATCAAGTCGAATCCCTCCCTGCGACTCCTCCTCGAATTCAGTAGTCATGTTATGCTTTAGTGACTTAGCTTATTCATATAAACGTGTCATTGTCCTGTGTTTCCTTAGTGTTGTGTTTTATATATGTTGCTTGATATACTTATACTTAGATCTCTAGCTTTGCGATAGCTTAGCTCCCCTTGCGTAAATATTGTCCTCCCTTGGTAATAGGTTATATATATCTATCTTTGATTTATAATATATTTGTTAGGTTTTAGCTACCGTTTTCACGTAATCCCTTATATATATGTGGTGGTATTAGATCAATCTCCGCTATCACACATCATCGGGGTGCAAGCGACGGACCCTTTGCCATTACACAAATAGTGTAGTAGTTAGGATATATACCATTTACACAACAGGTCGTATAGCCTCCAATAGACAGATAAAGATGAAACGGAAACGTGATGTATAACGAAGGGACATCAAAAATGAGAGACTTGCACTTATCTCAACGAAGAGCAATTCCAAATCCAACTGAATTCCGAACTGAGAGGAAACACGGATACGCTCAAAAAGAAATGATATAGCCCTGAGGAGGATTAAAAAGTGAAGTTTAGCGCCCAGAGAGAATACCCATGGAGGTGTGGAAGATGGTATAGGTGATCCGGAGTTGAATATAGTTTTGGGATTTAATAAGATGAATTTACTTCCAACACTAACTCGACTTAACATCTCTAGGCAATGTGAGATACCCATCAATATAACAAATATTTAAAAAGAAAGGAGATATTCAAAGATTACTGAAATTATTATAGTGATTTAGCTATTTGTCGCATACTATGAAGGTTCGGAAAAGATTATTAAAAGAAGGATGCAACTTGAGAGAGAGAGTTTGGTTTTGTGGAAGATAGATAAGCGACGGACGCGATCTTTGCTCTCAGGCAAGTTATAGAAAACACCATGAGAAGAAAGGATTGCACATGCCCTTTTAATAAGGCCTACGATAGGGTGCCTAGGAGGGAAGTTTGGAGAGGTATGAGAGAGGAAAGCCTGTCGGAAAAGTATGTTAGACTGGTCAAAGATATGTACACGGACGTGAAAACGCGAGCAAAAAGCAGCGTTGGTACAACTGATGAGTTCAACATCAAAGTGGGTTTCCACCAAGGATCGGCATTAAGACCTTATATTTTCGACAGAGTCATGGATATTCTCGTCCAAGATGTAAATGAGGAAGCTCCATGGGCAATGCTTTTCGCAAGCGACATTATGTTAGTGGCCAAGACGATGGGTGAGTTGGAAAGGAAGTTGGGAAATTAGGGAGGATCGCATTGGAAGATAGGAGATTTAAGATCAATTGAGTTAAAATGGAATACATGTGGTTTATCAGAAGAGGAGAATTCGGAGAAATGGAGATGAATGATGAAACCATCAAGAGAGTGGAGGCTTAATAACTAGGTTCTCAAGTTACAAAATACGGAGACCTCAATGTGGAAGTTAAGCACAAGATACAATCGGGGGGTGGGCTGGAACTCTTGCAGGAAGGTGACCGGAACATGTGATAAGAACATTAGTGTGAGACTGAATGGTAAAGTGTATCGGAACAGCAGTGAGACCAGCTATGTTATATGGAACTGAGACTTGGGCAGTGAGGAGGGCGGAAAAGAGAAGAATAAACGGATTCACAATGAACACATAAGAGGCACAATCAAAGTTGCATCCAAGCAAGAAGATGCAAAAGAAGAGACTACAATGGTTTGGGCAAATGATGAGTATGTAGGTAAAAGAGTAATGGACATGGAAGTAGAAGTACGAAGAAGGAGGGGCAGACCGAAATTTAGATGGATGGACAGAGTAAGAGATCTCCAAGAAATAACATGGAAGACAGAGGAAGATGGAGAAGACTAGTGAGGAATAGCAACCCCATATAGAAATGGGAATAAGCTACAGCAAATGTGAGGGTAGTCTTGTAGGATCTAATAAACGCATGTTTACGTTTGTTAATTATTGTCCATATTGATTACCATTAATCTAACAGGATAAGTATCTCAATCCCATTATCTAATTGCACACATTCAAGTAATGAAAAAGATTTTGCTCTTATCCTTTGTCAGTAGTGGTAGTGTGCATCCCTGACAGGTAGATGTTTGGAATTCTTTCTTGATGTTATTACAAATGCTTTTTCTAGGTAAATTCGTGAGGATTAACCATAATAAAGATAATGTTTATTTTTTACATCTGATTACAAGTGAAAAGAAATCCCAAATTGCATGACCTCAAAAGAAATCCAGGAAAATTTACGCAATATCTTAATTCCACATATATGGCATGGGCGACAGAGCCAAGCATTTAAGCAGGATTCATATTTTTATTTCCCCACACATTCTCCTCTCCAACCTTTTAACATTTGTTTCCCCACACATTCTCCTCTCCAACCTTTTAACATTTGTTTCCCATACATTCTCCTCTCCAACCTTTTAACATTTGTTTCCCACACATTCTCCTCTCCAACCTTTTAACATTTGTTTCCCACACATTCTCCTCTCCAACCTTTTAACATTTGTTTCCCACACATTCTCCTCCCCAACCTTTTAACATTTGTTTCCCACACATTCTCCTCTCCAACCTTTTAACATTTGTTTCCCACACATTCTCCTCCCCAACCTTTTAACATTTGTTTCCCACACATTCTCCTCCCCAACCTTTTAACATTTGTTTCCCACACATTCTCCTCTCCAACCTTTTAACATTTGTTTCCCATACATTCTCCTCCCCAACCTTTTAACATTTTCATTTCGGTTTTCATCACTACTTTTCGTCATCTAGCTAAATTTTTGAGGATTAACCATAATAAAGATAATGTTTATTTTTTACATTTGATTACAAGTGAAAAGAAATCCCAAATTGCATGACCTCAAAAGAAATCCAGGAAAATTTACGCAATATCTTAATTCCACATATATGGCATGGGCGACAGAGCCAAGCATTTTAGCAGGATTGATATTTTTATTTCCCCACACATTCTCCTCTCCAACCTTTTAACATTTGTTTCCCGTACATTCTCCTCTCCAACCTTTTAACATTTGTTTCCCCACACATTCTCCTCTCCAACCTTTTAACATTTGTTTCCCCACACATTCTCCTCTCCAACCTTTTAACATTTGTTTCCCCACACATTCTCCTCTCCAACCTTTTAACATTTGTTTCCCACACATTCTCCTCCCCAACCTTTTAACATTTGTTTCCCACACATTCTCCTCTCCAACCTTTTAACATTTGTTTCCCACACATTCTCCTCTCCAACCTTTTAACATTTGTTTCCCATACATTCTCCTCTCCAACCTTTTAACATTTGTTTCCCATACATTCTCCTCCCCAACCTTTTAACATTCGTTTACCATACATTCTCCTCCCCAACCTTTTAACATTTTCATTTCGGTTTTCATCATTACTTTTCTTAATCTAGGTAAATTTTTGAGGATTAACCATAATAAAGATAATGTTTATTTTTTACATTTGATTACAAGTGAAAAGAAATCCCAAATTGCATGACCTCAAAAGAAATTCAGGAAAATTTACGCAATATCTTAATTCCACATATATGGCATGGGCGACAGAGCCAAGCATTTTAGCAGAATTTATATTTTTATTTCCCCACACATTCTCCTCTCCAACCTTTTAACATTTGTTTCCCACACATTCTCCTCTCCAACCTTTTAACATTTGTTTCCCACACATTCTCCTCTCCAACCTTTTAACATTTGTTTCCCACACATTCTCCTCCAACCTTTTAACATTTGTTTCCCACACATTCTCCTCCCCAACCTTTTAACATTTGTTTCCCACACATTCTCCTCTCCAACCTTTTAACATTTGTTTCCCACACATTCTCCTCCCCAACCTTTTAACATTTGTTTCCCACACATTCTCCTCCCCAACCTTTTAACATTTGTTTCCCACACATTTCGCCCTCCAACCTTTTACCTTTTGTTTCCCACACCCCCTCCAACCTTTTTTAACATTTGTTTCCCACACATTCTCCTCCCACCCTTTTAACATTTGTTTCCCACACATTCTCCTCCAACCTTTTAACATTGTTTCCCACACATTCTCCTCCCAACCTTTTAACATTTGTTTCCCACACATTCTCCTCCACCAACCTTTTAACATTGTTACATTCTCCTCTCCAACCTTTTACCATTTGTTTCCCACACCTCCCCCCCCCCACCCTTTAACCTTTGTTTCCCCACACATTCTCCTCTCCACCCTTTTAACATTTGTTTCCCACACATTCTCCTCCAACCTTTTAACATTTGTTTCCCACACATTCTCCTCCAACCTTTTAACATTTGTTTCCCACACATTCTCCTCCAACCTTTTAACATTTGTTTGTCACACATTCTCCTCCCNAACCTTTTAACATTGTTTCCACACATTCTCCTCCCCAACCTTTTACATTGTTTCCCACACATTCTCCTCTCCAACCTTTTAACATTTGTTTTCACACACATTCTCCTCCCAACCTTTTAACATTTGTTTCCCACACATTCTCCTCCCAACCTTTTAACATTTTTTCCCACACATTCTCCTCCCCAACCTTTTAACACTTGTTTCCCACACATTCTCCTCCCCTTTACATTGTTCCCCACACATTCTCCTCTCCACTTTAACATTTGTTTCCCACACATTCTCCTCCCAACCTTTTAACATTTGTTTCCCACATTTAACATTTTCCCACATTCTCCTCAACCTTTTAACATTTGTTTCCCACACATTCTCCTCCCCAACCTTTTAACATTTGTTTCCCACACATTCTCCTCCCCAACCTTTTAACATTTGTCTCCCACACATTCTCCTCTCCCAACTTTTAACATTTTTCACACATTCTCCTCCACCTTTTAACATTTGTTTCCCACACTCTCCCAACCTTTTAACATTTGTTCCAACATTCTCTCCCACCTTTTAACATTTGTTTCCCACATTCTCCATTCTCTCAACTTTTAAATTTGTTTCCCAAATTGCTCCTCCCAACCTTTAACATTTGTTTCCCACACATTCTCCCCCAACTTTTAACATTTGTTTCCCACACATTCCTCCCATTTTTCCCACACATTCTCCTCTAACCTTTTAACATTTGTTTCCTACACATTCTCCTCCCCAACCTTTTAACATTTGTTTCCCACACATTCTCCTCTCCAACCTTTTAACATTTGTTTCCCACACATTCTCCTCCAACCTTTTAACATTTCTTTCCCACACATTCTCCTCCAACCTTTTAACATTTGTTTCCCACACATTCTCCTCTCCAACCTTTTAACATTTGTTTCCCACACATTCTCCTCCAACCTTTTAACATTTCTTTCCCACACATTCTCCTCCCCCCTTTTTTCATTTCTTTCTCACACATTCTCCTCTCCAACCTTTTAACATTTGTTTCCCACACATTCTCCTCCCACTTTTTAACATTTGTTTTTCCACACATTCTCCTCCCACCTTTTAACATTTGTTTCCCACACATTCTCCTCCCCCACCCTTTTAACATTTGTTTCCCACACATTCTCCTCTCCAACCTTTTAACTTTTGTTCCCCACACATTCTCCTCCAACCTTTTAACATTTCTTTCCCACACATTCTCCTCCAACCTTTTAACATTTGTTTCCCACACATTCTCCTCCCCACCTTTTAACCTTTTTTTCCCCCAACTTCCTCTCCCAACCTTTTAACCTTTCTTTCCGACACATTCTCCTCCAGCCTTTTAACATTTGTTTCCCACACATTCTCCTCCCAACCTTTTTAACATTCGTTTACCATACATTCTCCTCCCCAACCTTTTAACATTTGTTTCCCACACATTCTCCTCCAACCTTTTAACATTTGTTCCCCACACATTCTCCTCCCCAAACTTTTAACATTTTTTTCCCATACATTTCTCTCCACTTTTAAATTTGTGAGGATTCCATATAACATTTTTATTTTTACATTTGATTCAATTGTTTCCCACACATTCTCGTCTCCAACCTTTTAACATTTCTTTCCCATACATTCTCCTCTCCAACCTTTTAACATTTGTTTCCCACACATTCTCCTCTCCAACCTTTTAACATTTGTTTCCCACACATTCTCCTCCAACCTTTTAACATTTCTTTCCCACACATTCTCCTCCAACCTTTTAACATTTCTTTCCCACACATTCTCCTCCAACCTTTTAACATTTCTTTCCCACACATTCTCCTCTCCAACCTTTTAACATTTGTTTCACATACATTCTCCTCCCCAACCTTTTAACATTTGTTTCCCACACATTCTCTTCCAACCTTTAACATTTGTTTCCCACACATTCTCCTCTCCATCTTTTAACATTTGTTTCCCACACATTCTCCTCCCCCACCTTTTAACATTTGTTTCCCACACATTCTCCTCTTCAACCTTTTAATATTTGTTTCCCATACATTCTCCTCTCCAACCTTTTAACATTTGTTTCCCACACATTCTCCTCCCCAACCTTTTAACATTTCTTTAGCACACATTCTACTGCCCAACCTTTTAACATTTGTTTCCCACACATTCTCCTCCAACCTTTTAACATTTCTTTCCCACACATTCTCCTCCCCAACCTTTTAACATTTCTTTCCCACACATTCTCCTCTCCAATCTTTTAACATTTGTTTCCCCACACATTCTCCTCTCCAATCTTTTAACATTTGTTTCCCCACACATTCTCCTCTCCAACCTTCTAACATTTGTTTCCCGTACATTCTCCTCTCCAATCTTTTAACATTTGTTTCCCCACACATTCTCCTCCCCAACCTTTTAACATTTGTTCCCTGTACATTCTCCTCCCCAACCTTTTAACATTTTCATTTCGGTTTTCATCACTACTTTTCTTCATCTAGGTAAATTGGTGAGGATTAACCATAATAATGATAATGTTTATTTTTTTTTACATCAGAGCCAAGCGTTTTAGAAGGATTGATATTTTTATTTCCCCACACATTCTCCTCTCCAACCTTCTAACATTTGTTTCCCGTACATTCTCCTCTCCAATCTTTTAACATTTGTTTCCCCACACATTCTCCTCCCTAACCTTTTAACATTCATTTCGGTTTTCATCACTACTTTTCTTCATCTCTTTACATTTGTACAGACGGTCACATTCTCCTCCCAAACCTTTTACCATTTCTTTCCGACACATTCTCCTACCCAACCTTTTAACATTCATTTCGGTTTTCATCACTACTTTTCTTCATCTCTTTACATTTATACAGAGACGGTCACATTTTTAAAGGGAAGATTGGTAGGGATATGGCAGCAGTAACAATCATTTGGGGTACTAGTACTAATAAAAACTAGTATGAGTGAAAGGCAACATTAAAAAGGATTCTTTTCAATGAAGCCTAAATTCCTAAACCTAGATTTTGGCCAATATGTAGATGGTACAATTTCGTTCCTTATAAGCGGGTCAATATTAAAAACAGCACCTAAGGCCCTTTCTGACCTTCCTAAATAAAGTGAGAAGTTTCATATCGAATTGCTGTCACGATTAAGAATCCAGAATAATGCAACTGCACATCCTGTATTGCCTAGTCATCTTGCGACACACAGTTGCAGAGATTACCAATTCAGAAAAAAAAAATGGTTATAATTTACCAAGTCATGAGCACACTCAGGGGTTTACGAAAGGTTGCCAATATCAGTTCCATTATAAAGGTTTTGACGAGCAAGAAATATCCAAGTAACACTATTATATCCAAGTGGTTACAATCAGGAACACATCTTGTATCGCCCATCCAATAAAAAGGTTTAACCATTATCACACTACCTTGAAGGTTGCAAGCAACTTTCTTCCTCTTCATATAAAAGTCATGAAAAGCGGATTGCGTCCAAACTTGTTCAATAAGGGCGAGGGTGGTATGGATGTAGCCAGGAGGCCAGAAGGGGTGGGAGCTGTTAGCCGAAGAGGCGAGGGTGGGGGAACTATATCAAAGAGATCTACTGACCTGATTGGGGGAGCAAAGTGTAGTGTTCATTAACACTTTTATCCTATTCTTTAATGCAGCAAAGAGCGAACCCGATTTGTATAAACCGTCTGGGGTCACATTGTGGGGGTTTTAGGGTCAGCCTACTAAAAGACCCTGTGCCAGTAGTGATGGCTTTTATTGCGTCACTCGGTAGCACAGGTTCATGTTACCTTCTTTGAACGAATACGGAAGATATAACCATCAGAGTACACACGATTACGAAGATATTAAAAGGAACTCCATCACACCGAGTAGAGAGAAAATAAGGAGCTGATATGGACCCTATACTACAATTGTGGTCGTCTGCAGCACTGCTAGAGCCAGTCATATGACAAGTCTCAATACAATAAAACAAATTAAAACTAAAATGGCTAGTTTTACAATGAGCCATGGAAAGTGGGAAAAGTCAATGCATGTTAGGCGAAGCTCCCTCGCTCCAAAATAAGACCCATCCTGGAGACTGGGCAAGCAATCTGTCCCAAATCTATCCCCCTCCACAATGGGTTAAAGAAAAAATAAAGTTAAGAAAAATAACTTATTTATTAAAATTCATATTGGGGTCATGTTGCAATCCTAGAGGCATCATCCCTCCGTCCTGAACCACCTCGTGGTAGAGACAGGGGTCTGGGAGTGTTCTTATCCAAGAATATTTTTGGTCCTAGTTGTAATTCCTGGAGTGGCCTGGACTTGGTTCTTTAGGCTCTGTGGCAGGTCGTCAAATATTGCTTGGGGAATGTCGCCTGTTGGAGATAGGAGGGATAGGTTAGAGGTAGCACACACTTCCATTTCGACTATTACATACTAGGCTAGCCTTGCTCAAGGACACGAGCCAGCCAGCAAGCCAAGGCCTGCACTTACGATTACAAGAATACTTCATATTCGACCAGATGATTTTAGGCTGAGAGAGGCAGAACACTCCCATTCGGCCTCCCAGCAAGGTCTCGTCGTAGAGGTTACCCGAATCTATTACCAACGTGTTGCCATTGTACAGGTAGAACCTCATTACACCGCCAATTTCAGGGCGGTGGTGAAGCTGCCAGCGGTAGGCCACACGCGGTTTCCAGCCGATGCTGGAGTCATGCCACAACAGCTTGACCTGGAAATTTGATAAAAGACGATTAACCAGGGAATAGTACAATCAATTAACAGGGTAAGTTCCTGTATGTATAACAGTTGCCTATTGCTAATTTTACAAGGATACAGAATATACAACAGGTTATAAAAAGGGTCAGGATCATGCAGTGCAATACAAACCTGATTCGTAGTAGTTGCAGTCTTCCATAGGGCATCAGCAAGGGCATTACTAGGGCCAGTAGCAGAATTTACCAACCTTAGCTGAACACCTTTCAGTCCAGTACCCTGATTAGCCTTCTTCCACATCATTGCATAGAACTTGGCATTGCTTTGGTAGCTGCAATTAACACCACAGCATTAGACAAGGTTCCATGTATCTACATCCTTCAGAAGTACAAACTGTTCCTTAACAATACCTGAATGTAAATCCAACATAATCATCATCACTAGTATCTTCAATGAAGAAAGTGCCTTCAAAATCCACACTCTCCATCGAGGCATCACCTGTTGAGGTTAGGTTTAATTAAATCAGAAGAACATCTAGGGGAGGGTTGGGGAAGAGAAAGGAAGATTTAACTTGCAGTGGACCAGGGTGCATCTGCATCTTTCCCATGCTGGTGGACTGGGATGCAAGCCAACGTACCAACAGCTAATCCAGGAGCAGAATTCACGTTCTGGTGGATCTCTGCACCCCCATCATAAACAACCCATTTGGGAGCCACAGAGCTGGAAGGCTGCAGGTTCACCATCTGCAGATTCCTGTCAAAGTATCATCAGAGCAAGCTTGGTACAAAGATTGGGATTTATGCAAATCATTTCACACTGCCCGTCTATCTACATGCTCTAAGCACTTTATCCATTCCAAGCACTTACGTGAAATCAGTTTTGTGAATATTGGGGTTCAGGATGCAGTTGTCTTCAGAGTCGATAATTAGATCACCATCACGGTCCGTGATACAAGCATCTCCCCGGCCATCACCATCAAAGTCCTTTTGGTCGGCATTGGGAATGAGCATGCAGTTATCCAAGTCATCATTGATGCCATCGTTGTCACTGTCAGAGTCACACACATCACCTGCACCGTCGCTGTCAACATCCACCTGAGCGCTATTGTGAAGTCCAGGACAGTTGTCCACACTGTCATCAATACCATCCCTGCAAGCCAAGATGTACACATAAGATACTTCCCCTCATACACACTGCCAGAGTGCTTTCAATAATTTGCATCGTTTTTTGGTAATCACCACAAAACCAGATCCAAAGAATTACCGATCTGCGTCGGTATCACCATCGCATTTATTCCCTACGAGGTCTTGGTCACTGTCCGCCTGGCCAGAATTGGCAACAGTAGGACAGTTGTCGCACAGGTCGCCCACACCATCACCATCGACATCTCCCTGGTTGCTATTGGCCACCGATGGACAGTTGTCCTTGTCATTGGCGAGTCCTGCAAGGGTTTCAACGAGCCATTACTTAGCAAGTAGAGTTTGCTTTGCTGGAGCAGCCCAAGGTTTTACACAGCTCTGTCAAGCCAAAGGGCTAAAAGGCACAGCACACTACCATCGTTATCGATATCTGGATCACACGCATCGCCGAGGCCGTCAAGATCAACGTCCTTTTGGTTAGAGTTTTTGACACTAGGGCAGTTGTCACACAAATTTCCCGTGCCATCAGAATCTTTATCTTCTTGGCCAGGGTTGACAATCAGTGGGCAGTTATCCTGCAAGGAAACTTGCCTTTACTCCAATCCTATCCTATCCTATCCTTGGAAGCCCAGTTTATACAACAGACTGCATTACCACCACCACCACACTTACCGAAGGGTTTTTCCGGCCATCGCCGTCAGCATCGTCATCACACGAATCACCTAGTCCATCTCCATCAGCATCCTCTTGACCAGAATTCGGCCGATTCACGCAGTTATCCTTTTTGCAGTGCTTGTCAGTGCATGCCAGCTGACTGTCTGGGTACCCATCGATGTCAGAATCAGGGCCACAGACAACACCATCACCAGCAAAGCCAACGGGGCACTAAATAAAGGCATTATTGAAAATTAGCCGTCTCGTCAACGGCCAAGTTTATGCATTAAGAATCAGGTTACCCTGCATTTTAAAAAGGCAACAGCTTTCATGAAAAGATGAAATTTACCTCGAGGTTTTCACAAGTTATGCCATTCCCAGAGAATCCAGCAGGACAAGGACCGCAGGTGTAGAAGGGTGCCACCTGAGAGAAGGTACAGGTAACACCTGCGAAGCATGGTTGCAGCTCACATGCGCCTGAAATGCGAAGCAAAAAAACTGTACAATTCCATACCCAAAGTTGATCAACTCTGCTTTCCTGGTTTACCAGCACAAGTAGTAGTCATACCATGCTTAAGACTGCCACGTCAACAGTTAGTCATTATGCATAGCAATAGTGTGCAGCAATCTGTATTAATACACATGGTGTCAATTCTATCAAAGCACCAAGGTTTTGGAATTGGTTACATGTACAGTAAATAGCCCAAGCAAACACCTTCACTTACAACAGAGGACCTGCTGCAGATTTGATACATCAAAACAATTTACTTACCAGCACATCCAAATCCATCACCAATATAACCAGGGAGGCAACTGCAGTTCCTGCTGCCAACAGTATTAGTACACTGAGCCTTTGCATGGCACCCGCCATTACCCACCAGGCACTCGTCAACATCTGTAATAACATTAAGCGACATTAAAATGCTTGCAGTCTCAACTCTGCTTTTAATGAGCAAGATGGTCAGCCAAGATGGATTGTTGAAAATTCATGTGCTCTGCCACCTTCATCTTGAAGACCTTAAGCTCTTTATCAAATGCAATTTATCACAGCCCATGCAATTTATCACAGCCCAAGAAAGAACTCGGGTTCATCTCAAAATGCTACCAATTTGTTGCATTTACTTGCACTTGCCTTTGCACACGAGGCCATCCCCAGTGAACCCTGCTAAGCATTTGCAGTCACGACTGCCCACAGTATTACTACACTGAGCATTCGTGTCACACCCTCCATTGGAGACTAAGCATTCGTCCACATCTGCAAGTGGTGGGTTTCATTAGTATGCAAGAAATCACCAACATGATTAAAGCTATCCACTTG
Organism: Penaeus japonicus; assembly: GCF_977035675.1. Taxonomy (NCBI): domain Eukaryota; kingdom Metazoa; phylum Arthropoda; class Malacostraca; order Decapoda; family Penaeidae; genus Penaeus; species Penaeus japonicus. The sequence continues at coordinate 34,382,818 of NW_028234431.1, read as the reverse complement.
GTGGATTTAGGCTTCTTGCCATTATGGCCATGCCTTTATGGCCAGTCATTAGCAGTGAAAATACCTGCACTCACCAGAGCAAGCGAGCCCATCACCAGTGAACCCTGCCCGACACTTGCATACCCGTCCACCTGGTACATTCTGGCAGTTGGCATTTCTATCACAACCACCATTGTTGACCAAGCATTCATCCACATCTGAAAGGGTGGACTTTATTAGTATTCGAGAAATCTGCAACCTGTGCAAGGCCATCTACGTGTTGGCTTTAGGCACCTTGCCTTTCAACCAATTAGTTGACCAAGATGCATCCTTTTGGCGATTAGGAATCTCAAAATGCTACCAATTTGCTGCATTTACTTGCACTTACCTTTGCACACGAGGCCATCCCCAGTGAACCCTGCTAAGCATTTGCAGTCACGACTGCCCACAGTATTACTACACTGAGCATTCGTGTCACACCCTCCATTGGAGACTAAGCATTCGTCCACATCTGCAAGTGGTGGGTTTCATTAGTATGCAAGAAATCACCAACATGGTTAAAGCTATCCACTTGGTGGATTTAAGCTTCTTGCCTTTACGGCCAGTCATTAGCAGTGAAAATACCTGCACTCACCAGAGCAAGCGAGCCCATCACCAGTGAACCCTGCCCGACACTTGCATACCCGTCCACCTGGTACATTCTGGCAGTTGGCATTACCATCACAACCACCATTGTTGACCAAGCATTCATCGATATCTGTGTGCAAAGCAAGAGGCAAATTGGTCATCTAGCAGTAGCCAAGGTGCTGAAGTGCCACACACACACACACCTGCCTAGTTAGTTCACGCACCTGTACAGGTCAAACCATCACCAGTGTAACCTGCCTTGCAAGTGCAAGTCACTACCGTGCCAGAAGTGGTGCAGTCGGCATTTGCATTGCAGCCACCATTGTTGGTTACACACAAATCTGAAACAGGTAGATCATTTTATCAAGTTGAAGCATTAATGCAAATAGATCAAGCATCAAAACAAACCAAGCTTAAATAACAAGTATTACTCCCTGCTGTTGTAAATAGAAATTAAAGGCATCTTTTATATAGATGCCATAGAACCAACTTATCCATTTTAGAAAGCAATGCTATTCTAACCATTAGAAACTACTAATCCCTCTAATTAGTATTAAAGCAATCTACTGCACTAATCCTATCTTGTGCCTACTTATTGGCCTAGTCAATCATTTCGATTTCACCGACTAATAATCGAACAGATCTAATTGTTCTGCTAGTTTGGAAAGTACACCCGAATTGAACATACTTCAAGATCACATGTGCTCAAAAGAGTGGACCCTGATATTATGCTTCATTGGGAAAGCTGGCACATCAACAGCTAGCTCCCTTACTAACTATTCAAACCCTAGAATCAAATTTACGAAATCCCAAAACTGCAGCTCTTGCATTATATAATACTAGCCACTGCATTTAAAATAGCAACATTTTAAAAAAGCATACCTGTTCCATCAGGGCACATGCCACTGGGAATGCTGCAGCGGGTGGAGTAGTCATGCAAAGTCAATCCACTATCTTCCACACAGGATCCCCCATTGCCAGAGTCGGCTACCTTCCATACATAGCCGTGAGGGCACTGGTAGCGCATGCGGTGTATACGGTTACCAATAGTCAGGCACTCGTAGTAGTTGCGGCGATCATGGGGGTCTGGGAACCTTCCCTCCTCATAGCACACCATCTGGCTTGCACAAGGGTCTTCACATGCCCCACTCACCTCATTGTACAGCGTTCCATTGCTGCACATGAACAGCCTCTGCAGCCACCCATGTTTAAGTGGCATGCAAGAATAGTATTCAGCACAGTTATCTAGGTTTGCAAAGGTGCCAGGCCGTGAGCAGGCTGGAACGCTGGCTTGGTTGCGACACCGAACGGTCGACTCGTCAAATACCATACCGTCAGGGCACACATGGTTATCAGGAACTGCTCCAGTGGCCGAGCAAGAGAAAAACTTTTGGGGGTCATACATATCTCGGACAAATACATCCGCCTTTTGGCAGGTGCATTCGGCGGGCAGCCCTGGGTAGCACACACCGCCTCCAAAAGTGGCACTCACGTAACAAGCCTTCCCACCGGTGCACTGTCGGACAAATGCCTGGCCCTTAACGCACATAACCATAGTCCTGCAGTCAGCGCACACAAAGGCATCAGGCTGACCCTCACACAGGTAAGAATACAAGTGATATGCTGTAGTCACACTCCGACTGCTTCGCGAGTGGCACTGTAAAGGGAACGTAGGTTAAGGCTGGGGATTATACCATCAAACAAAGATCAACCAGGAGAATTAACTCGAGCACACTTACCTCGATCTCACCGCTACAGGTCCTGGAAGTGGCGTCGTAAGCAAACCCATTGCAGTCGTTCAAAAGGGATTCATAGCCACCACTGCCATCAGGGATGCAGTCAAAGAACTCGCCACAGGTACTGGGGTTGGGGAATCTGCCCTCACCCAAACATCGAGGCCTAAGGGGCGACGGGATTTGTCAGATGTGCACAAATCATTTTGAAGTCAGTGCTCAAAAGGCGAAATACTTACCCTACTGTTGGCATTGCTACTGCCGTCCCGGCCACCACCTGAAGGCAAAATCAGAAATTTTAGTAAAATTGCAAGTACTAG
>NW_028234431.1:34367659-34375159 GCF_977035675.1 Penaeus japonicus | reverse complement strand
GGAGAGGAAGCGAAAGAGATAGGGAGGGGGAGGGAGAGAAAGAGAGAGTGGGAGAGAAATAGAGAGAGGGAGAGATAGAGAAACAGAGAGATAGAGAGGGAAAGAAAGAGAGAGGGAGAGGGAGATACAGAAAGAGAGAGAGGGAGAGGGAGAACAAGAAAGTTTAACAAGTAGGACGTTGGATTCAGGGCTGCTCGTCCTTCGAGGAGGAGCGAGGTGTTGCTCCTCTGCTCCCCGAGAGGAGACTCTCTACCACAATGTATGATCTGTCTCGGGATATGTGTGAATCACGTGTTTTCTTGTGACATGTGACATTTGGAATGTCATGAGGGAAGTGTTGCATCAATACATAGCTCTTGCAAAGGGAAAGACGAAACAACACTGGTATGTCTGGTGTGACAATAAGAGAGGAGAAGACAGATAGGTGAAGCAACGAGCGTACATATATGTATGTATATATGTGTATGTGGTAGACTATATATATGACAATTAAAATGACATCAAAAATACAAATTACATTAGCTATTGCATAATATAGACTACGATAGCTAAAGCATACATGGACAAATATTATTCGATGGACATGACAACAGACATGATTTCAAGGTAAAAGAGAGAGAGAGAGAGAGAGCAGGAAAGTGAGAGAGGGAGAGGGAGGGAGAGAAAAAGAGAGAGGGAGAGAGAGAGTGAGAGAAAGTAAGAGAGAGAAGAGGAGAGAGACAGAGAGGAAGACAGGGAGAGGGAGGGAAATAGAGTAAAAAGTGGGAGAGGAAGAGGAAGAGAGAGAGTGTGTGTGTGTGTGTCATCCTCTTCCTCTCCCTCTTTTTCTAATCATTCATCCTTTTCTCTCTCTCTCTCTCTCTTTCTTCTCTCTCTCTCTCTCTCTTCCCCTCCCCCCTCTCCCTCTCTTTCTTTCTCCTTCTCTCTCTCATTCTCTCTTCCTCTCTTTACCTCTCTCTTCCCCCCCACCTCTCTCTCTATCTCTCCCTCCCTCCCTCCCTCCCATCCACCTCATTCATCCTCTCTTTCCCATCCACCTCATTCATCCTCTCTCTCTCTCTCTCCCATCCACCTCATTCATCCTCTCTCTCTCTCTCTCATCCACCTCATTCATCCTCTCTCTCTTTCCCTCCCTCCCTCCCTTCCTCCCATCCACCTCATTCATCCTCTCTCTCTCTCTCTCTCTCCCCCTCCTTCCCTCCCTCCCATCCACCTCATTCATCCTCTCTCTCCCTCCCTCCCATCCACCTCATTCATCCTCCCCCTCCCTTCCTCCCCCCCTCCCATCCACCTCATTCATTCTCTCTCTCTCTCTCTCTCTCTCTCTCTCATCCACCTCATTCATTCTCTCTCTCTCTCTTTCTCTCCTCCTCCTCTCTATCTCTCTCTCTCTCTCTCCCTCCCTTCCTCCCCTCCCTCACTTCCATCCACCTCATTCATCCTCTCTCTCTCTCTCTCCCTCCTTCCATCCTCTCCCCACCTCCATCATCCTCATTCATCCTCTCATCTCTCCTCTCTTCCCTCTCTCCCTCCCTCCTTCCCATCCACCTCATTCATCCTCTCTCTCCCTCCCTCCCATCCACCTCATTCATCCTCCCCTTTCCTTCCTCCCCCCCCTCCCATCCACCTCATTCATCCTCTCTCTCTCTCTCTCCCTCCTTCCCTCCCTCCCATCCACCTCATTCATCCTCTCTCTCCCTCCCTCCCATCCACCTCATTCAATCTCTCTCTCCCTCCCTCCCTCACCTTCCATCCACCTCATTCATCCTCTCTCTCTCTCTCTCTCATCATCCACTCATCCTCTCCTCTCTCTCTCTCGCTCTCATCCACTCATTCATCCTCTCTCTCTCTCTCTCTCTCTCCTCTCATCCCACCATCCTCTCTCTCTCTCCCTCCCTCCCTCCCTCCATCACTCATTCATCCTCTCCTCTCCCTCCTCCCTCCAATCTCTCTCCTCCTCTCTTCCTCCTCATTTCAATCTCTCCTTCATCCACCTCATTCATCCTCTCTCTCTCTCTCTCTCTCTCTCTCTCTCTCTCTCTCTCTCTCCCATCCACCTCATTCATCCACTCTCTCCCTCCCTCCCATCCACCTCATTCATCCTCTCTCTCCCTCCCTCCCATCCACCTCATTCATCCTCCCCCTCCTGAGAGAGTGAGAGAGAGAGAGAGAAAGAGAGAGGGGGGGGGGGAGAAATTTATGTCGATGGACAGAGAGATTGATATATTTGAATCAATAGACAGACATAGCTACAGACTAGTAGATCCATCGCAGAAATAAAAGATAAATTTCATAGCCTGATATATAGCACGTTGTAAGTGCATGTTAACGCCCAGTGCGGTTCTAGCAATCGTTTTCTTATCATACACTTAATGTCGCCGCATCCGGAAAGAGGACACACACACACACACGCACACTAAGAGAGAGAGAGAGAGAGAGAGAGAGAGAGAGAGAGAGAGAGAGAGAGAGAGAGAGAGAAATACAGAGAGGAAGGAGGGAAGAAAGAGAAGTGAGTAAAGCTAGGGAAAACAAAGGAAAATGGAGAGAGGGAGAGATAAAGGATGGAAGAGCTAGGAATATAAAGAGGGATTGATAAAAATATAGAGAAAATGAGGGAGGGAAAGGAAAGAGAGAGAGAGCAGAGGCTGCCAGTAGGTGCAAAGTCTCGCAAGATGTATTTTACTTTTCTCTCTCTCTCTTCTTTTCTTTCTTTTTGCAGAATTAAGCGCTTATTTCAAATAAAACTGCGAATAAATATTTAGAGCCATTCCGCAAGAATACAAAATTGAGTGAAAAAAAACAACAACTAATAACGAATGATAAGCACAAAAAAATGTTAGTGTTACACATCCCACCCCCCTTCTCATGCACTTCATTTATCATTAGAAGTTGCTATATATGATATCATAAGATATTATATCATTATATGATATCATATGACATGTCATGTGTATAGGAGAGGCAGTAATAGGATGAAAATAGGAGAGAAAGAGGAAATGTCAGTAAAATAAGGGAAATAAGAGGGAGATAGATGATTAGTGAAGAATTGAAAGAAAGAGAATGAAAAGGAGAGAGAGGGAGAGAGATAGATGGATAAATAAAGAGAAAGAGCGAGAGGGAGGGTGAGAAAGGAATTTAGGAGAGACAGAGAAAGGGATAGAGAGGGGTTGATATGAAGAAAGAGAGAAAGATAGAAATGAATAAAAGCGTAGGAGATAGAAAAATAAAGGGAGAGAGTAAATGAGAAAGAGAAGAGAGGGAGAAAGAGAGATAGAGGAGACGGGAATAAAGGAAAGAAAAAGTAGAGAGTGTGAAAAAGAGAGAGAAAGAAAGACTTGGAGAGATGAGAATGAAGGAAGGAAGAAGTGGCTATCAAGATAAAGTGACATCAGTGAAGGTTGTGATAAGTGAAGGCTCGCCATCATCAGGAAATACCAGAGAAGATGCGAGAGAGAATATCCTCAGCGAGGGACGAAAACAATGAAGTCGAGCACTTAAAACAAATTTTATCTATGGAAACAAAATTTAGATTTGCATATTTCTCTTTGTCAATTTTACGCTATAAATAAGGAAAGTAAATTTCATCATATTTGAATATTATTAATGATTGAAAACAAATACGAACATTTAAAAATATAGTTCTTGATTTGATTACACAAAAAAAAGACGGAAAAGTTTCTCGCGGAAACTGAATTATCGTCTGACTAGAAAGATGCCAATTCGCTCAAAAACTGACAATTTTTCAGAAAATTGACGGAAAAGTGCTAGTGTGACAGCGCCTTTTATAACGTGAATGAATAAATGAAGAAGGAAAGAGGGGAAGAGAGTGAAAAGAGAGACAGAGAGAAGGGGAGATGAGATAAGGGCGAATTGAGCTCTGACCGCGCCCGCTGCAGAGTTCGGGTAGCAACAAGTCCTGGGCAGGGTCAGTATATCGTAGGAAGTTGTCGAGACTGGAGGCGCACGAAGGAGCTCTCGGCCCGCGCGCAGGGAGAGGCTCCAGGAAACAGAAAAGGGCGTAACCAGAACAGTTCTTGTATGTGATAGTGAGTGTTTTACTTGCCTGATAAAAAAGAAGAAGAAAAAAAATAATTGATATTTAAAAAGAATTTTCAACAGAATGAAGGGGTAAGTAGGAAAACAAATGCTACTTTACTATTGCCCACGAGGCAAACCTTTACTTTTTCTGTCCTTTTTTCTCTCCCTCCTGTGTATATTAATATCTATCTAGTCACACAAGCACATATATGTGTTCAATACATTTAGATATAGACAGATAGAGTAAGCTAATAATAGCTGTAATCGTGTGGCGAGGGAGCGAGGAGGGGAGGAAAGGCGAGGGAGGCGAGGGAGCGAGGAGGGGAGGAAAGGCAAGGGAGCGAGGAGGGGAGGAAAGGCGAGGGAGCGAGGAGGGGAGGAAAGGTGAGGGAGCGAGGAGGGGAGGAAAGGCGAGGGAGGCGAGGGAGCGAGGAGGGGAGGAAAGGCGAGGGAGCGAGGAGGGGAGGAAAGGCGAGGGAGCGAGGAGGGGAGGAAAGGCGAGGGAGGCGAGGGAGCGAGGAGGGGAGGAAAGGCGAGGGAGCGAGGAGGGGAGGAAAGGCGAGGGAGGCGAGGGAGCGAGGAGGGGAGGAAAGGCGAGGGAGGCGAGGGAGCGAGGAGGGGAAGAAAGGCGAGAGAGCGAGGAGGGGAGGAAAGGCGAGGGAGGCGAGGGAGCGAGGAGGGGAGGAAAGGCGAGGGAGCGAGGAGGGGAGGAAAGGCGAGGGAGGCGAGGGAGCGAGGAGGGGAGGAAAGGCGAGGGAGGCGAGGAGGGGAAAAAAGGCGAGGGAGCGAGGAGGGGAGGAAAGGCGAGGGAGGCGAGGGGGGGAGGAAAGGCGAGGGAGGCGAGGGAGCGAGGAGGGGAGGAAAGGCGAGGGAGCGAGGAGGGGAGGAAAGGCGAGGGAGGCGAGGGAGCGAGGAGGGGAGGAAAGGCGAGGGAGCGAGGAGGGGAGGAAAGGCGAGGGAGGCGAGGGAGCGAGGAGGGGAGGAAAGGCGAGGGAGGGAGGAGGGGAGGAAAGGCGACGGAGGCGAGGGAGCGAGGAGGGGAGGAAAGGCGAGGGAGCGAGGAGGGGAGGAAAGGCGAGGGAGGCGAGGGAGCGAGGAGGGGAGGAAAGGCGAGGGAGCGAGGAGGGGAGGAAAGGGGAGGGAGGCGAGGGAGCGAGGAGGGGAGGAAAGGCGAGGGAGCGAGGTGTGGAGCGAAGGCGAGGGAGGCGAGGAGGAGGGGGAGGAAAGGCGAGGGAGCGAGCGAGGAGGGGAGGAAAGGCGAGGGAGCGAGGAGGGAGGAAAGGCAGGAGGCGAGGGAGCGAGGAGGGGAGGAAAGGCGAGGGAGGGGGGGGAGGGAGGAGGGGAGGAAAGGCGAGGGAGGGAGGAGGGGAGGAAAGGCGAGGGAGGGAGGAGGGGAGGAAAGGCGAGGGAGGCGAGGGAGCGAGGAGGGGAGGAAAGGCGAGGGAGCGAGGAGGGGAGGAAAGGCGAGGGAGGCGAGGGAGCGAGGAGGGGAGGAAAGGCGAGGGAGCGAGGAGGGGAGGAAAGGCGAGGGAGCGAGGAGGGGAGGAAAGGCGAGGGAGCGAGGAGGGGAGGAAAGGCGAGGGGGGGGGGGGGGCGAGGGGGGGAGGAAAGGCGAGGGAGCGAGGAGGGGAGGAAAGGCGACGGAGGAGAGGGAGCGAGGAGGGGAGGAAAGGCGAGGGAGGCGAGGGAGCGAGGAGGGGAGGAAAGGCGAGGGAGCGAGGAGGGGAGGAAAGGCGAGGGAGGCGAGGGAGCGAGGAGGGGAGGAAAGGCGAGGGAGGCGAGGGAGCGAGGAGGGGAGGAAAGGCGAGGGAGCGAGGAGGGAGGGGAAGGCGAGGGAGCGAGGGGAAAGGAGGGAGGAGGGAGAGGGAGGGAGGAGGAAGGAGGGGAGGAAGGCGAGGGAGCGAGGAGGAGGAGGAGGGAAAGGCGAGGGAGGCGGAGGGAGGAAGGAGGAGCGAGGAGGGGAGGAAAGGCGAGGGAGGCGAGGGAGCGAGGAGGGGGGGAAAGGCGAGGGAGCGAGGAGGGGAGGAAAGGCGAGGGAGGCGAGGAGAAGGCGAGGAGAGGGAGAAGGAAGGCGAGGGAGCGAGGAGGGGAGGAAAGGCGAGGGAGGCGAGAGGGAGCGAGGAGGGGAGGAAAGGCGAGGGAGCGAGGGGAGGAGGGAGGGGGGGAGGGGAGGAGGGTGAGGGAGGCGAGGGAGCGAGGAGGGGAGGAAAGGCGAGGGAGCGAGGAGGGGAGGAAAGGCGAGGGAGGCGAGGGAGCGAGGAGGGGAGGAAAGGCGAGGGAGCGAGGAGGGGAGGAAAGGCGAGGGAGGCGAGGAGGGGAGGAAAGGCGAGGGAGGCGAGGGAGCGAGGAGGGGAGGAAAGGCGAGGGAGGAGAGGGGGGAGGAGGGGAGGAGAGGCGAGGGAGCGAGGAGGGGAGGAAAGGCGAGGGAGGCGAGGGAGCGAGGAGGGGAGGAAAGGCGAGGGAGCGAGGAGGGGAGGAAAGGCGAGGGAGGCGAGGGAGGGAGGAGGGGAGGAAAGGCGAGGGAGCGAGGAGGGGAGGAAAGGCGAGGGAGCGAGGAGGGGAGGAAAGGCGAGGGAGCGAGGAGGGGAGGAAAGGCAAGGGAGCGAGGAGGGGAGGAAAGGCGAGGGAGCGAGGAGGGGAGGAAAGGCGAGGGAGCGAGGAGGGGAGGAAAGGCGAGGGAGCGAGGAGGGGAGGAAAGGCGAGGGAGGCGAGGGAGCGAAGAGGGGAGGAAAGGCAAGGGGGCGAGGAGGGGAGGAAAGGCGAGGGAGCGAGGAGGGGAGGAAAGGCGAGGGAGGCGAGGGAGCGAGGAGGGGAGGAAAGGCGAGGGAGCGAGGAGGGGAGGAAAGGCGAGGGAGGCGAGGGAGCGAGGAGGGGAGGAAAGGCGAGGGAGGCGAGGGAGCGAGGAGGGGAGGAAAGGCGAGGTGGCGGCGGGGCGGTGAGGGAGAGGAGGCGAGTGGCGTGGAGTGGTGCGCGAGCGGCGAGGGTGGTGAGGGAAATAGAACATGAAATATAAATATAAATGGACATTATTTACATGTTCTGTTATTACTCGGTGCCGTAGATGTCTTGGCTGAGTGGTTGGATGATGAGAAAACATGTGATTACGAAGAGAGATGGATGGAAATGGTGAAAGTTGAGCGAGGGTGAGGAGGGAGGAGGAGGAGGAGAAGGAGGAGGAGGAGGAGGAGGAGGAGTGGTGTGTGAGCAGCGGCTGTGGTGAGCGAGGGTGGGGGTGAGGGGGGGATGGGGGGGAGAGGTGAGGTGAGGCCAGGCGGGTGATTGATGGTTTGTGATATATATATATATATATATATATATATATATATATATATATATAGAGAGAGAGAGAGAGAGAGAGAGAGAGAGAGAGAAAGAGAGAGGAAAGAAAGATAGACAGAGAGATTGATATATTCGAATCAACAGACAGACATAGCTAAAGACTAGTAGATCCATCACAGAATT
>NW_028234431.1:34324598-34332559 GCF_977035675.1 Penaeus japonicus | reverse complement strand
TGTGATAAATGTACATGTAATAAATGAATGTGTAATAAATAGAAATGTAATAAATGGACGTGTAATACATGAACATATAACATATGGGCGTATAATAGAAGGATGTATATCAAATAAATGTATAATAAATAAACGTTCAATCAATGGACGTGCAATAAAAGGACTTGTAATAAATGAACGCGTAATAAACGGACGTGTAATAAACGAACATGTGATAAACGGACGTATAATAAACGGACGGGTAGGAAATGGACGTGCAATATATGGACGTGTAATAAATGGACATGTAATAAATGGATGTGTAATAAATGGACCTGTAATAATTGGAAGTGCAGTAAAAGAACCTGCAATAATTGGACGTGCAATAAATGGACGTGTAATAAACATACATGTAATAAACGGACATGTAATAAACGGACGTATAATAAACGGACGTGTAGGAAATGGACGTGCAATAAATGGACGTGTAATAAATGGACATGTAATAAATGGACGTGTAATAAATGGACCTGTAATAATTGGAAGTGCAGTAAAAGAACCTGCAATAATTGGACGTGCAATAAATGGACGTGTGATGAATGGACGTGTAATAAACATACGTGTAATAAACGGACGTGCAATAAACGGACGTGTAGGAAATAAACGTGCAATAAATGGACTTGTAATAAATGGACCTGCAATAATTGGAAGTGCAGTAAATGGACGTGCAATATATGGACGTGTGATAAACGGAAGTATAATAAATGGACGTGTAATAAATGGACATATAATAAACGGACGAGAAATAAACGGACGTGTAGGAAATGAATGTGCAATAAATGGACGTGTAATAAATGGACATGTAATAAATGGACGTGTAATAGATGGACCTGCAATAATTGGAAGTGCAGTAAATGGACCTGCAATAATTGGACGTGCAATATATGGACGTGTGATAAATGGACGTGTAATAAATGGACGTGTAATAAACGGACATGTAATAAACGGACGTGAAATAAACGGACGTGTAGGAAATGGACGTGCAATAAATGGACCTGTAATAAATGGGCATGTAATAAATGGACGTGTAATAAGTGGACCTGTAATAATTAGAAGTGCAGTAAATGGACGTGTAATAAATGGACCTGCAATAATTGGACGTGCAGTAAAAGGACGTGCAATATATGGACCTGTAATAAATTGACGTGTAATAAATGGAGCTGCAATAATTGGAAATGCAGTAAATGGACGTGTAATAAATGGACTTGCAATAAGTGGACGTGCAGGAAAAGGACATGCAATATATGCGCGTGTAATGAATTGACGTGCAATAAATGGACGTGCATTGAATGGACGTATAATAAATGAATTATTAAAAATATACAGCAAATAAATATATTGCAAATAGATAAATAATGAATGATGTATAATAAATGATATATAACGAATAATATATAATAAATTATATATAACAAATAAAAAATGATAGATAAATAAATGATTGATAAATATATATCAAATAAATATATGATATATATATATATATATATATATATATATATATATATATGATATATATATATATATATATATATATATATATATATATATGATATATGATATGTAAATATAAAATAAAAATAAATATATAAATAACTGAATATATAATAAATAAGTATATGAAAAATAGATATTTAAAAAGCTAAATCTGTAATAGATAAATATATAATACATGAATTTATAGCAAAGAAATTCATGTATTTGCTATAAAAAATAAACATATAATTTAAACGTATAATAAATGGATGTGTAATAAATGGATGTGTAATAAATGGACGTGTAATAAACGGACATATGATAAACGGACGTGTAATAAATGGACCTGCAATAAATGGACTTGAAATAAATAGACGTGTAATAGATGGACGTGTAGTAAATGGACGTGTAATAAATGGACATGCAATTAATGGAAGTACAATAAATGGACGTGTAATAAATGGACATGCAATAAATTAAAATACAATAAATGAACATTCAGTAAATGGAAGTGCAATGAATGGACGTGTAATAAATGAACAAGTAATAAGTGGACCTGCAATAAATGGACGTGTAATAAATGGACGTGTAATAAATGGACGTGTAATAAGTGGACCTGCAATAAATGGACGTGTAATAAATGGACGTGTAATAAATGGACTTGCAATAAATGGACGTGTAATAAATGGACGTGTAATAAATGGACGTGTAATAAATGAGCGTGTAATAAATGGACGTGTAATAATCGGATGAGTAATAAACGTACTCATGATTATGGAACATGTGATAAATGGACGTGTAATAAATTAATGTGTAATAAATAAACATGTAATAAATGGGCGTGTAATACATGGATGTGTAATAAAATGATATATAGCATAAACACTCTATCATACAAGGATGTATAATAAATTAATGTATAATAAATAAACATATAATGAATATACAATAAATAAATATATGATAAATAGATATACAATGAGTTATGTATATCAAATGATATATAACATATAAATTATATATGATAAATTAAATAGAGTAAATTATATATAATAAATTATATATAATTAATTATATATGCTAGATTGTATATAATAGAGTATATACAATGAATTATATATAATAAATTATATATAATAAATATATATACTAAATTGTATATGTTATATAATATATATACTAAATTATACATGTTATATAATAAATAATATATATACTAAATTATATATAATAAATATATAGCAAATGATATATAATAAAAGACATATTATAAATGACATATAATTCATGACCTATAATAAATCATTTATAATAAATAATCTATAATAAGTAATCTATAATGAGTGATCTATAAAACACGATCTTTAATAAATGATATATAATAAATGATCTGCAATAAATGATGTATAATTGATAATCTATAATAAATGATCTGAAATAAATTATCTATAATAATTGATATAGATTGATATTGATGTCATATAGATTATTAATTGTAGATTATTTATTATGAATCATTGATTATATAGTAATTATCATAGATTATTTACCACAAATTATTTATTTAAAAAAATACCTATTAAAGATTATATATAATTTATCATAAATCGTTATTCATTCATCATTATACTAGATAATATATTATATTTACTTATTATAGATTATAGATTATTTATGCTATAGTAATTATCATAGATTATTTATCAAGGTCACTTATTATTTATTTTAGATTATATATTATATGATATTTATCATAGATTATTTATTATATTTCATTTATTATAGATCATTATTGTAGATCATTGATAGATTATTCACAATAGATTATTCATCACAGATTATTTATTATAAGTTAATTACTATTGATTATATATTATATATTATTTGTTATAGATTATTGATTATAGATGTTATATTTATTATCAATTGTAGATTATTTATTATAGATTATCTAATATAGAGTATTTATTACAATGGAATTATTATAGATTATTTACCACAAAACATTTATAAAGAAATTACTTATTAAAGATGATATATTATAGATTATTTAGTACAAATCATTATTTATGTATCATAAATAATGATTTTTATGTATTATGTATTATTCATTATAGATTATAGAATATTTATTATAGAGTATTTATGTTATAGTAATTATTATAGATTATCTTGCATAGGTTACTTATCATTTTTTTTTTAGAATATATATTATATAATATTTATTATATATTATTCGCTGTGTATATTATTCATCTATTGAATATCAATTATTATAGATAATTTTTTATATATCATTTTTATAGATTATTTATTACAGATCATTTAATGTAAATCATATATTGTAGATCATTTATCACGTATCATTTATTAAAGATCATGTATTATAGATGATTTATTATAGAATATTTATTATGGATTATTTATTATTTATTATGTTTAGATATTCAGTCTCATTCATACCTTTCTATCATATTTGACGCAATGATCTCTGTTCATATAATAAATATACAATGAATATATAATAAATAGAGATATAATAAATGATGTATATTACATGATATCATTTATTACAAGCAATACATAAATGATATATGATAATATATACAATAAATGATATACAATAAATGATATATATTTTATATATAATAAATCATATATGATAAATTATATATAATAAATGACCAATAATAAATAATTTATAATAAATAATCTATAATATATGATCTATAATACAAGATCTTTAATAAATGACACATGATAAATTATCTACAATAAAAGATCTATAGTAAATAATCTATGATATAATAAACGATCAATAATAATTGATATTCAATAAATTACCTATAATAGATAATCTATAATAAGTATCATACAATATATAATCTAAAATGAATAATAAGTGACCTTTGATAAATAATCTATAATGAATAATCTATAATATATAATAAAATCTATAATCTATAATATATAATCAAATATAATGATACATAAATAATTATGTATAAGAAATTATATATAATCTTTAAAAGCTACTTTTTTATGAATAATTTGGGGTAAATAATCTATAATAATATATAATAAATGATACATATAATATATAATCAAATATAATGATACATAAATAATGATTTATAAGAAATTATATATATTTTTTATGAATAATTTGTGGTAAATAATCTATAATAATATATAATAAATGATATATATGATATATAATCAAATATGATGATACATAAATAATGATTTATAAGAAATTATATATAATCTTTAAAAGGTACTTTTTTATGAATAATTTGTGGTAAATAATCTATAATAATTACTACATAATAAATAATTTATAATAATCTACAATAAATAATCTATATGACATCTGTAATTAACAATCAATAATGAATAATCTATAATATATAGACAATAATAATTGATTTATAATAATTAATCTGTGATAAAAATCTTTTGTAAATGATCTACAATAATGATCTATACTAAATTATCTATAATAAATTATTTATAATAAATAATCTATAATAAATAGTTTATGACAAATAATCTATAATATATTATATAATATAAATATATAATAATATAAGATAAAAAGTACTATGAGAGAAATGATATATAATAAACAATATGTAGTGAATAATCTATGAAAAAAATTCTCAATGATAAATAAAATATAATGAATAATATGTAATAAATAATATGTATTAAATAATCTGCACTAATATTCAATATACAATAAATAATATATCATATATGATATTCATAAATGATATACAATAAATAATATTTCATAATTGATATACAATAAATATTAAACAGTAAAAGATATATAGGATAAAAAGGATATATGATAAATAATGTATGATAAATTATCTATGCTAAATGATGCATAAAAAATCTATAACAAATAATTTATAACAAATTATATATAATAAAGGATTTATAATAAATGATCTATAACGATTAAACTACAATAACTGATCTATAAGAAATGAGATATAAGAAATGATCTATAATAAAATATCAATAATAAATTATCTATATATATATGATCTATAGTATATGATCTTTAAGAATCAATTTATAATATTTAATGTATAATCTATAATAAATAATCTATATTTGATTATCTATTGTATATGATCGATAATAAATGATCTATAATAAATGTTTAATTATGAATATTCTATGATAAATAATCAATAATAAAAACTCTATAAAATGATTTATTATATATCTTTTATTATAGACCATTTATCATAGATTATACATTATAGAACAATTATTTTATATAATTTATCATAGATCATTCATTATAGATCATTTATTTTAAATCATTCGTGATAGATAATTATTTATGAATAATTTATAGATTTTTTATCATAGATAATTTATTATAGAAAATTTATTATAGATCATTTAGCATACATCATTTATCATAGATCATTTCTCATATATCATTTATTATATATCATTTATTATCTATCGTTTATCATATATCATTTATTACATATCATATACAATTTATAATATATATATCTTATCATATATTTTCTATATATCATTTATTACATGTATTTTATCATATATGATTTATTATATATCATTTATTACATATCCTTTATCATATACTATCTTTTGTATATAATTTATTATATATAATTTATTTATTCATTTATTACATAATGATTAGATATCTTATATATTATATATTATTTATTACATTTTATGTATTACATATTATTTATTATAGAGACTGTATTATAGATAATTGTAGATGACTTATCAAAGTTTATTTATTATAGGTTAGTTATTAAAGGGTAATTTTTAAGGATTATTTACCATATATTATTAATTATAGATTATTTCTAATAAATTAGATTGTATAGAATTTTTATTATTGATTATTTATTATAGATTATTCACAATTGAACATTTATTAAAGATCATTTATTATCGATCATTTACAATAGATAATCAAGTATAGATCATTTATTATAGATTATTTATCAAAGATTATTTATTATAGATTATTTATCAAAGATTATTTATTATAGATTATTTATCAAAGATTATTTATTATAGATTATTTATTATAAATTATACATGAAATATTATAAATTGATTTTTAAAGATCATTTATTATAGATGATATATATAGTTCATTGTGACAAATGGATAAAAGTGGTATAAATGAGAACTGCGTAAATTACATCTCTTGTGTTGTGAAAATATTCAGTCTCATTTATACCACTTTTATCCATGATATATATAGATAATTTATTATTGATATTTTATTATAGATCCTTTCTTATATCTCATTTCTTATAGATCAGTTATTATAGTTTAATCGATATAGATCATTTATTATAAATCCTTTATTATAGATTATTTATTATAGATTTTTTATGCATCATTAGGATAAATAATTTACCATACATTATTTATTATATATCATTTATTATATATCTTTTACTATATAATGTTTATTGTATATCATTTATTATATATTATTTATTGTATATCATTTATCAAATATCATTTATTATATATTATTTATCATATATTGAATATTAGTGTAGATTATTGAATATATATTTTTTCTTACATATTATTTATCATATCTTATTTAGTATTGAGAATTTTTTTTATAGATTATTTACTACAGATTATTTATTATATATCATTTCTCTTATAGTATTTTTTATTTCATTTTATTATATATTTATATCATATAATATCTTATAAATTATTTGTTATAAATTATTTATTATAATTTATATATCATATATGATTTATTATAGATAATCTATCATAGATCATTATTGTAGATCATTTACTATAGATTTTTATCACAGATTATTTATTATAAATTGATTATTATTGTCTATGTATTATAGATTATTCATTATTGATTATTAATTACAGATGTCATATAGTGTTTATGCTATAGTGATTATCATAGATTATTTATCAAAGGTCACCTATTATTCATTTCAGATTATATATCATATGATATTTATTATAGATTATCCATCATAGGTAATTTATTGAATATCAATTATTATTGATCGTTTATCATAGATCATTTATCATAGATTATTTATTATAGATCTTTTATTGTAGATAATTTATCATATGTCATTTATTAAAGATCATGTATTATAGATCATTGATTATAGATTATTTATTATAGATTACTTATTATAGGTCATTTATTATAAATAATCTATTATATATAAAATATGTATCATTTATTGTATATCATTTATTGTATATATTATCATATATATACAATATATATATAATATGCATCATTAATTATATATCTATTTATTGTATTCATTGTATATTTATGATATGAACAGAAATCATAGCGACAAATGTAGAAAGGTCTGAATGAGACTGACTATCTAAACATAATAAATGATAAATGACCT
>NW_028234431.1:34297098-34319598 GCF_977035675.1 Penaeus japonicus | reverse complement strand
CTTTGAAAAAAATTGACTTCTACTTATTAAATGATGACAAATACTCACTGTTCATAGTTTTAGAGATAGGTATACAAAAATGGACGTTCATTAGAAACATGATAATTACTCTGTTTTTAGTTTTAGGTGTGAGTGTATAGTAAAGGTGTAGAGACATGTTGGACATATCATTGTTCTGATTTTGGATCTTATAATACTTAAATGATGAGAAATACTCACTGTTCTTACTTTTAGAGATAGGTATACAAAAATGGACGTTCGTTAGAACGATGATAAATACTTTGTTTTTAGTCTTAGAGATAAGTGTATATGGAAGGTGTAGGGACATATTGGACATCTCATTGATGCTCTTTTTGGACCTTTGCAAAAAAATGGACTTATACTCGTTAAATGATGACAAATACTCACTGTTCTTAGTTTTACAAATAGGTGTACAAAATGGACGATCATTAGCACGATGAAAAATGCTCTGTTTTTAGTTTTAGAGATGAGTGTATATGGTAGGTGTAAGGACATATTAGACATCTTATTGGGGTACTTTTTGGACCTTTGGAATAAATTGATATATACTAATTAAATGATGTCAAATACTCACTGTTCTTAGTTTTAGAGATAGGTATATGAAGATGGACGTTCACTAAAACGAAGATAAATACTGTTTATAGTTTTAGAGATGAGTGTATATGGTAGGTGTAGGGGCATGTTGGACATCTCATTGTTCTACTTTTCGGACCTTTGCAAGAAATGGACTTATACTAGTTAAATGATAACAAATAATCACTGTTTTTAGCTTTGGAGATAGGTTTACAAAAATAGACGTTCGTTAGAACGATGATAAATACTTTTTTTAGTTTTAGAGATTAGTGTATGTGGTAGGTGTGGACATTTCATTGTGCTACTCTTTGGACCTTTGCAAAAGTGTTGACTTATTATAGTTAAATGATGAGAAATACTCACTATTCTTAGTTTTAGAGATAGGTGCAAAGACATATTGGACATCTCATTGTTCTGATTTTGGATCTTATAATACTTAAATAATGAGAAATACTCACTATTCTTAGTTTTCGAGATAGGTATACAAAATGGACGTTCATTAGAACGATGATAAATACTCTGTTTTTAGTTTTAGAGATGAGTGTATATGGTAGGTGTAGGGGCATATTGGACATCTCATTGTGCTACTTTTTGAATCTTTGAAAGAAATGGACTTATACTAGTTAAATGATGAGAAATACTCACTGTTCTTAAATTTAGAGATAGGTATACAAAAATGGACGTTCATTAGAACGATGATAGATAATCTGTTTTTAGCTATACAGATGATTGTATATGGTAGGTGTAGGGAAATATTGGACATCTCATTGTGCAATTTTTTGACCTTTGCAAAAAATACTTATAATATTTAAATCATGACAAATATTCACTGTTCTTACTTTTAGAGATAGGTATACAAAAATGGACGTTCGTTAGAACGATGATAAATACTTTGTTTTTAGTCTTAGAGATAAGTGTATATGGAAGGTGTAGGGACATATTGGACATCTCATTGATGCTCTTTTTGGACCTTTGCAAAAAAATGGACTTATACTCGTTAAATGATGACAAATACTCACTGTTCTTAGTTTTACAAATAGGTGTACAAAATGGACGATCATTAGCACGATGAAAAATGCTCTGTTTTTAGTTTTAGAGATGAGTGTATATGGTAGGTGTAAGGACATATTAGACATCTTATTGGGGTACTTTTTGGACCTTTGGAATAAATTGATATATACTAATTAAATGATGTCAAATACTCACTGTTCTTAGTTTTAGAGATAGGTATATGAAGATGGACGTTCACTAAAACGATGATAAATACTGTTTATAGTTTTAGAGATGAGTGTATATGGTAGGTGTAGGGGCATGTTGGACATCTCATTGTTCTACTTTTCGGACCTTTGCAAGAAATGGACTTATACTAGTTAAATGATAACAAATAATCACTGTTTTTAGCTTTGGAGATAGGTTTACAAAAATAGACGTTCGTTAGAACGATGATAAATACTTTTTTTAGTTTTAGAGATTAGTGTATG
The DNA here is from genome assembly GCF_977035675.1 of Penaeus japonicus. Classification (NCBI taxonomy): domain Eukaryota; kingdom Metazoa; phylum Arthropoda; class Malacostraca; order Decapoda; family Penaeidae; genus Penaeus; species Penaeus japonicus. Next base: position 34,317,523 of record NW_028234431.1, on the reverse strand, counting down.
TGGTAGGTGTGGACATTTCATTGTGCTACTCTTTGGACCTTTGCAAAAGTGTTGACTTATTATAGTTAAATGATGAGAAATACTCACTATTCTTAGTTTTAGAGATAGGTGCAAAGACATATTGGACATCTCATTGTTCTGATTTTGGATCTTATAATACTTAAATAATGAGAAATACTCACTATTCTTAGTTTTCGAGATAGGTATACAAAATGGACGTTCATTAGAACGATGATAAATACTCTGTTTTTAGTTTTAGAGATGAGTGTATATGGTAGGTGTAGGGGCATATTGGACATCTCATTGTGCTACTTTTTGAATCTTTGAAAGAAATGGACTTATACTAGTTAAATGATGAGAAATACTCACTGTTCTTAAATTTAGAGATAGGTATACAAAAATGGACGTTCATTAGAACGATGATAGATAATCTGTTTTTAGCTATACAGATGAGTGTATATGGTAGGTGTAGGGAAATATTGGACATCTCATTGTGCAATTTTTTGACCTTTGCAAAAAATACTTATAATATTTAAATCATGACAAATATTCACTGTTCTTACTTTTAGAGATAGGTATACAAAAATGGACGTTCGTTAGAACGATGATAAATACTTTGTTTTTAGTCTTAGAGATAAGTGTATATGGAAGGTGTAGGGACATATTGGACATCTCATTGATGCTCTTTTTGGACCTTTGCAAAAAAATGGACTTATACTCGTTAAATGATGACAAATACTCACTGTTCTTAGTTTTACAAATAGGTGTACAAAATGGACGATCATTAGCACGATGAAAAATACTCTGTTTTTAGTTTTAGAGATGAGTGTATATGGTAGGTGTAAGGACATATTAGACATCTTATTGGGGTACTTTTTGGACCTTTGGAATAAATTGATATATACTAATTAAATGATGTCAAATACTCACTGTTCTTAGTTTTAGAGATAGGTATATGAAGATGGACGTTCACTAAAACGATGATAAATACTGTTTATAGTTTTAGAGATGAGTGTATATGGTAGGTGTAGGGGCATGTTGGACATCTCATTGTTCTACTTTTCGGACCTTTGCAAGAAATGGACTTATACTAGTTAAATGATAACAAATAATCACTGTTTTTAGCTTTGGAGATAGGTTTACAAAAATAGACGTTCGTTAGAACGATGATAAATACTTTTTTTAGTTTTAGAGATTAGTGTATGTGGTAGGTGTGGACATTTCATTGTGCTACTCTTTGGACCTTTGCAAAAGTGTTGACTTATTATAGTTAAATGATGAGAAATACTCACTATTCTTAGTTTTAGAGATAGGTGCAAAGACATATTGGACATCTCATTGTTCTAATTTAGGATCTTTTGAAAAAAAACAATACTCACTGTTCTTTGTTTTAGAGATAGGTATACAAAAATGGACGTTCATTAGAACGATGATAAATACTCTGTTTTTATTTTAGAGATGAGTGTATATGGTAGGTGTAGGGACATATTGGACATCTCGATGTGCTACTTTTTGGGCCTTTGCAAGGAATGGACATATACTAAATAAATAATGACAAATACTCACTGTTCTTAGTTTTAGAAATATGTGTACAAAATGGACGATCATTAGCACGATGATAAATACTAGTTTTTTAGTTTTAGAGATGAGTGTATATGCTAGGTGTAAGGACATATTGCCCATATCATTGTTCTGATTTTGGATCTTTGCAAAAATTGGACTTATGATACTTAAATAATACCAATACTCACTGTTCTTAGTTTTAGAAATAAGTATACAAAAATGGACGTTTATTAGAACGATGATAAATACTCTATTTCTAGTTTTAGAGATGAGTGTATATGGTAGGTGTAGGGACATATTGAACATCTTATTGTGGAAATTTCTGGGCCTTTGCAAAAAATGGACTTATGATAGTTAAATGATGATAAATCCTTACTGTTCTTAGTTTTAGAGATAGGTATAAAAAATAGACGTTTATTAGAACGATGATAAATTCTCTGTTTTCAGTTTTAGAGATGAGTGTATATGGTAGGTGTAGGGACATATTGGACATCTCATTGTGGTACTTTTTGGACCCTTGTAAGAAATGGACTTATACTAGTTGAGTGATGATAAATACTCACTGTTCTTATTTTTAGAGACAGGTATGCTAAAATGGACGTTCATTATAACGATGATAAATAATCTGCTTTTAGTTTTAGAGACGAGTGTATGTGGTAGGTATAGTGACATATTTGACATCTCATTTTGCTACTTTTTGTAACTTTGAAAAAATGGACTTATACTAGTTATATGAGGAGAAATACTCACTGATCTTAGTTTTAGAGATAGGTGTACAAAATAGACTATCTTTAGCACGATGATAAATACTCTGTTTTTAGTTTTTGAGATAAGTGTATATGGTAGGTGTAGGGACATATTCGAAACCTAATTGTGCTACTATTTCGACCTTTGCAAGAAATAGACTTATACTAGTTAAATGATGACAAACACTCACTGTTCTTAGTTTTAGAGATAGGTATACAGAAACGGACGTCCATGAGAACGATCATAAATAATCTGTTGATAGTTATACAGATGAGTGTATATGGTAGGTGTAGGGACATATTGGACATCTCATTGTTCTAATTTTGGATCTTTGCAAAAATTGGACTTATAATACTTAAAGAATACCAATACTCACTGTTCTTAGTTTTAGAGATAAGTATACAAAAATGGACGTTCATTAGAACAATGATCAATATTCTGTTTCTAGTTTTAGATATGAGTGTATATGGCAGGTGTAGGGACATATTGGACATCTCATTGTGCTACTATTTAGATCTTTGCAAAAAATGGATTTATACTAATTAAAGGACGACAAATACTCATTGTTCTTAGTTCTAGAGATAGGTATACAAAAATGGACGTTCATTAGAACGATGATAAATACTCTGTTTTTAATTTTAGAGATGAGTGTATATGGTAGGTGTTGGGACATATTGGACATCTCGTTGTGCTATTTTTTCGACCTTTGTAAAAATGGACATATACTAATTAAATGATAACAAATACTCACTGTTCTTAGTTTTAGAGATAGGTATACAAAAATGGACGTTCATTAGAACGATCATAAATACTCTGTTTTTAGTTTTTGAGATGAGTGTATATGGTAGGTGTAGGGATATATTGGAAGTCTCATTGTGTTACTTTTTGAACCTTTGCAAGAAATAGACTTCTACTGGGTAAATGATGACAAATACTCACTTTTCACAGTTTTAGAGATAGGTATAGGAAAATGGACGTTCATTAGAACGATGATAAATAATCTGTTTTTGGTTATACAGATGAGTGCATATGGTAGGTGTAGGGACATATTGGACATCTGAGTGTGCTACGTTTTTTACCTTTATAAAAATGGACATATACTAGTTAAATGATGACAAATTCTCACTGTTCTTAGTTATAGAGATAGGTATACAAAAATGGACATTTGATAGAACAATGATAAATACTCTGTTTTTAGTTTTAGAGATGAGTGTATATGGTAGGTGTAGGGACATATTGGACATCTTATTGGGCTACTTTTTGGACCTTTGCAATAAATTGACATATTGTAATTAAATGATGACAAACACTCACTGTTCTTAGTTTTAGAGATAGGTATACAAAAATGGACGTTCATTAGAACGATGATAAATACTATGTTTTTAGTTTTAGAGATAAGTGTATATGGTAGCTGTAGGGACATATTGGATATATTCTTCTTCTAATTTTGGATCTTTGCAAAAATTGGACTTATGAACTTAAATAATACCAATACTCACTGTTCTTAGTTTTAGAGATAAGTATACAAAAAATGGACGTTTATTAGAACGGTGATAAATACTCTGTTTTTAGTTTTCGAGATGAGTGTATATGTTAAGTGTGGGGACATACTGGACATCTCATTGTGCTACTTTTTTTACCTTTGCAAAAAAATAGACTTATACTAGTTAAATGATGAGAAATTCTCACTGTTCTTAGTTTTAAAGATAGGTATACAAGAATGGACGTTCATTAGAACAATGATAAATACTCTGTTTTTAGTTTTAGAGATGAGTGTATATGGTAGGTGTAGGGACATATTGGACATCTCATTGTGTTACTTTTTGGATCTTCTCAAAAAATGGACATATACTGCTTAAATGATGACAAATACTCACTGTTCTTAATGTTAGAGGTATACAAAAATGGACATTCATTAGAACGATGATAAATACTATGTTTTTGTTTTAGAGATAAGTGTTTATGGTAGCTGTAGGGACATATTGGACATATTCTTCTTCTAATTTTGGATCTTTGCAAAAATTGGACTTATGATACTTAAATAATACCAATACTCACTGTTCTTAGTTTTAAAGATAAGTATATAAAAATGGGCGTTCATTGGAACGATGATAAATAATCTGCTTCTAGTTATACAGATGAGTGTATATGTTAGGTGTGGGGACATACTGGACATCTCATTGTGCCACTTTTTTTACCTTTGCAATGCAAAAAATAGACTTATACTAGTTAAATGATGACAAATTCTCACTGTTCTTTGTTTTAAAGATAGGCATACAAGAATGGACGTTCATTAGAACAATGATAAATACTCTGTTTTTAGTTTTAGAGATGAGTGTATATGGTAGGTGTAGGGACATATTGAACATCTCATTGGGCTAGTTTTTGGACCTTTGAAATAAATTGACATATATTAAATAAATGATGACAAATAGTCACTGTTCTTAGTTTTACAGATAGGTATAAAAAGATGGACGTTCATTAGAACGATTATAAATAATCTGTTTTTAGATATACAGATGAGTGTATATGGTAGGTGTAGGGACATATTGGACAACTGATTGTGCAACGTTTTTTACCTTTCCAAAAAATGGACATATACTAGTTTAATGACGACAAATTCTCACTGTTCTTAGCTATAGAGATAGGTATACAGAAATGGACATTTAGTAGAACAATGATAAATACTCTGTTTTTAGTTTTAGAGATGAGTGTATATGGTAGGTGTAGGGACATATTGGACATCTTATTGGGCTACTTTTTGGACCTTTGCAATAAATTGACATATTGTAATTAAATGATGACAAACACTCACTGTTCTTAGTTTTAGAGATAGGTATACAAAAATGGACGTTCATTAGAACGATGATAAATACTATGTTTTTAGTTTTAGAGATAAGTGTATATGGTAGCTGTAGGGACATATTGGACATATTCTTCTTCTAATTTTGGATCTTTGCAAAAATTGGACTTATGAACTTAAATAATACCAATACTCACTGTTCTTAGTTTTAGAGATAAGTATACAAAAAATGGACGTTTATTAGAACGGTGATAAATACTCTGTTTTTAGTTTTCGAGATGAGTGTATATGTTAGGTGTGGGGACATACTGGACATCTCATTGTGCTACTTTTTTTACCTTTGCAAAAAAATAGACTTATACTAGTTAAATGATGAGAAATTCTCACTGTTCTTAGTTTTAAAGATAGGTATACAAGAATGGACGTTCATTAGAACAATGATAAATACTCTGTTTTTAGTTTTAGAGATGAGTGTATATGGTAGGTGTAGGGACATATTGGACATCTCATTGTGTTACTTTTTGGATCTTCTCAAAAAATGGACATATACTGCTTAAATGATGACAAATACTCACTGTTCTTAATGTTAGAGATAGGTATACAAAAATGGACGTTCATTAGAACGATGATAAATACTATGTTTTTGTTTTAGAGATAAGTGTTTATGGTAGCTGTAGGGACATATTGGACATATTCTTCTTCTAATTTTGGATCTTTGCAAAAATTGGACTTATGATACTTAAATAATACCAATACTCACTGTTCTTAGTTTTAAAGATAAGTATATAAAAATGGGCGTTCATTGGAACGATGATAAATAATCTGCTTCTAGTTATACAGATGAGTGTATATGTTAGGTGTGGGGACATACTGGACATCTCATTGTGCCACTTTTTTTTACCTTTGCAATGCAAAAAATAGACTTATACTAGTTAAATGATGACAAATTCTCACTGTTCTTTGTTTTAAAGATAGGCATACAAGAATGGACGTTCATTAGAACAATGATAAATACTCTGTTTTTAGTTTTAGAGATGAGTGTATATGGTAGGTGTAGGGACATATTGAACATCTCATTGGGCTAGTTTTTGGACCTTTGAAATAAATTGACATATGTTAAATAAATGATGACAAATAGTCAGTGTTCTTAGTTTTACAGATAGGTATAAAAAGATGGACGTTCATTAGAACGATTATGAATAATCTGTTTTTAGATATACAGATGAGTGTATATGGTAGGTGTAGGGACATATTGGACAACTGATTGTGCAACGTTTTTTACCTTTCCAAAAAATGGACATATACTAGTTTAATGACGACAAATTCTCACTGTTCTTAGCTATAGAGATAGGTATACAGAAATGGACATTTAGTAGAACAATGATAAATACTCTGTTTTTAGTTTTAGAGATGAGTGTATTTGGTAGGTGTAGGGACATATTGGACATCTTATTGGGCTACTTTTTAGACCTTTGCAATAAATTGACATATAGTAATTAAATGATGACACTCACTGTTCTTAGTTTTAGAGATAGGTATACAAAAATGGACGTTCATTAGAACGATGATCAATACAATGTTTTTAGTTTTTGAGATGAGTGTATATGGTAGGTGTAGGGACATATTGAAAATTTCATTAAGCTACTTTTTGAACCTTTGCAAGAAATAGACTTATACTAGTTAAATGATGAGAAATACTCACTGTTCGCAGTTTTAGAGACAGGTATACAAAAATGGATGTTCATTAGAACGATGATAAATAATCTGTTTTTAGTTATACAGACGAGTGTATATGGTAGGTGAGGGGACATATTGGACATCACATTGTGCTACTATTTTTACCTTTCCAAATGTTAAATGATGACAAATTCTCACTGTTCTTAGTTTTAGAGATAGGTATACAAAAATGGACGTTCATTAGAACGTTGATAAATACTCTGTTTTTAGTTTTAGAGATGAGTGTATATGGTAGGTGTAGGGACATGTTGGACATATCGTGCTACTTTTCGGACTTTTACAAGAAATGGACTTATACTAGTTAAATGATGAGAAATACTCACTGTTTTTAGTTTTAGAGATAGGTATACAAAAATGGACGTTCATTAGAACGATGATGAATACTCTGTTTTTAGTTTTAGAGATGAGTGTATATGGTAGGTGTAGGGACATATTGGACACATCATTGTGCTACTTTTTAGACCTTTGCAAAAAATGGATATTTACTAATTAAATGATGACAAATGCTCACTGTTCTTACTTTTCGAGATAGGTATATAAAAATGGACTTTCATTAGAACATCTCATTGTGCTACTTTTTGGACCTTTGGAAGAAATGGACTTATACTAGTTAAATGATGAGAAATACTCACTGTTCTTACTTTTCGAGATAGGTATACAAAAATGGACGTTCATTAGAACGATGATAAATACTTTTTTTGTTTTGAGATGAGTGTATATGGTAGGTGTAGGGACATATTGGAAATCTCATTGTGCTAATTTTTTTACCTTTGCAAAAAATGGACGTATACTAGTTAAATGATGTCAAATACTCACTCTTCTTAGTTTTAGAGATAGGTATAAAAAAAAATCTAATTTTGTGTGATGGTAAATACTCTGCTTTTAGTTTTAGAGATGAGTGTATATGGTAGGTGTAGGGACATATTGGACATCTCCTTGTTCTAATTTTGGATTTTTGCAAAAGTTGGACTTAAATAATACCAATACTCACTGTTCTTAGTTTTAGAGATAAGTATATAAAAATGGACGTTCATTAGAACGATGATAAATACTCTATTTTTAGTTTTAGAGATGGGTGTATATGTTAGGTGTAGGGAAATATTGGACATCTCATTGTTCTAATTTTTGGACCTTTGGAAAAAATGGACTTATACTAGTTAAATGATGACAAATACTCACTGTTCTTAATGTTAGAGATAGGTATACAAAAATGGACGTTCATTAGAACGATGATAAATACTCTGTTTTTAGTTTTAGAGATGAGTGTGTATGGTAGGTGTAGGGACATATTGGACATCTCATTGTGCTACTTTTTGGATCTTCTCAAAAAATGGACATATACTGATTAAATGATGACAAATACTCACTGTTCTTAGTTTTAGAGATAGGTATACAAAAAGGGACATTCATTAGAATGATGATAAGTACTCTGTTTTCAGTTTTAGAGACGAGTGTATATGGTTGGTGTGGTGACATATTGGTCATTTCATTGTGAGACTTTTTGGACCTTTTTAAAAAAATGGACATACTCTAGTTAAATGATGGCAAATACTCACTGATCTTAGTTTCAGAGCAAGGTATACTAAAATATACGTTCATTAGAAAGATGATAAATACTCTGATTTTAATTTTAGAGATGAGTGTATATGGTAGGTGTAGGGAAAATTGGACATGTCATTATTTTAATTTCTTGACCTTTGCAAAATATGGACTTATAATAGTAAAAATGATGACAAATAATCACTGTTCTTAGTTTTAGTGATAGGTATACAAAAATGGGCGATCATTAGAACGATGATAAATACTCTGATTTTAGTTTTAGAGATGTGAGTGTATATGGTAGGTGTAGGGAAATATTGGACATCTCATTATTCTAGTTTTATGACCTTTTCAAAAAATCAACTTATAATTGTTAAATGATAACAAATTCTCAATGTTCTTCGTATTAGAAATATGTATTCAATAATGGATGATTATTAGAACGATGATAAATACTTTGTTTTAAGTTTTAAAGATGAGTGTATATGGCAGGTGTAGGGAAATATTGGATATCTCATTGTGCTAAGTTTTGGACTTTGCAGAAAATGGACAGATGATGATGACAAATACTCACTGGTCTTAGTTTTAGAGATAGGTATACAAAAATGGACGTTTATTAGAACAATGATAAATACTCCGTATTAGTTTTAGAGATGGGTGTATATGTTAGGTGTAGGGAAATATTGGACATCACATTGTTCTAATTTTTGGACCTTTGTAAAAAATTGACGCATAATAGTTAAATGATGACAAATACTCACTGTTCTTAGTTTTAGAGATAGGTATAAAAAAATGGACGTTAAATAAAACGATGATAAATACTCTGATTTTAGTTTTAGATATGAGTGCATATGGTAGGTTAAAGGAAATATTGGACATCACATTGTGCTATTTTTTTTTACCTTTTCTAAAAATGTACTTATGAGGAGAAATACTCCCTGTTTTAGAGATGAGTGTATATGGTAGGTGTAGGGAAATATTGGACATCTCATTGTGTTAATTTTTCGACCTCTGCAAAAAAACTGGACTTTGAGTATGATAAGTACTCATTGATTCTATTCATAAATTTAGGTATATATATTAGGCGTAAGGAAATATCGGACATTTCACCGTGTTAATTTTTGGTCCTTTGCAATAAATGGATTTTGATACTCTCTGATTTTAGTTTATAATATATAATATCATTTACCATCCTAATAAAACGGGGGAATTCACCCAGTAATTGTTTATTCTTCTAAGAATAATTGTAATGAACGAGGGAGAGTATACAAAATATACGATCTAGATTTTTGAATTATCTAATCTGTTCACAAAAGAGGTAGGATCTGTCTGCCAGATACAAAAATATTGATGAACAGAAACATTAAACATTTCTTTATAGTGGAAAGTGGAAAGTTCTGTGTATATATATAATGCTTATTATAGAGGGTAAAATGTATTTCATAATTTAAACTGCAACCATTCACAGTCTTCCAGTGGTAGATTATATCCGAGAATATAATGTGTTTTTTGTTGCTGACATTCTCTTTAAATTGTTAGACTAATTGGGACGTCTGTTACATTAACTGTACATAACTTTAAAACATAGCGATCATTTGCTAAATATGATCTCGTTACACAGTTAAAGTATTTCGAATGTCCATGATATTCGTAGCCAAGTGGGTAAAAATGGTGGGCGAGCTAATCAATGTCAGGTACTAGCTCTCTAGGGACAAATCATTGTATCTGTTGATTCCAAAATTGTACTATGACTTCTGATCAGCAACAACCAATGGACCACATATTAAACAGGAAGAGAAGAAAGGACTCTGTAAAGAGTAGTTTTATTTTATATATGTACAGTCAATCAATTTAATGCTCAATATAAAAAAAACGAAATACTCTTGTTACATCACTCCCACCTTCTATCCACCACCACCACCAAGCAGGCTAGGCAGGCGGCATGCTTAACCACAGGATCATGAACACAGAACAGCTCCAAGATGCGCCTAACACCACAGCGGCCCTGAACACTACGAGGGGAAACAGCATGAGACGAGGCAGGCACGAAAGAAACACACAATAACACGTCTTTTGACATAGAGATTTTTTTTTTTTTTTTTTTTTTTTTGTGTGTCTAGTTTTGACTCCTGATAAACTGGCTACTATTATTTTTATAGGTAAAAGCCAATGTGGATAATTTCCTTGTATAATTTTGTGGCTTAGTATGCTTGTGTCATAATTGTATTTTCGTTGGATTTTAACCATTTTAGTTTGTTTATGTGCGGTGTTATTTGGTCGAATTTGTATACATTTCCCATTGCTACTATTGCAACAAGGTTTTGTAGTTTTTGTATTTTTTGTATTGTGTTTTGTTTGTTGAACCCCAGATGTTTAGGCAATAGTTAATGATACTGAGGATTATTCTTTGTACGGCAGTGATTCTTGTTCCTGTAGGGATTTTGTCTTTAATCTGATTTAGGTATATTCCTGTAAATGTAGTCAATATGTGTTTCAAAAGTCATATATCTGTCTATGTATACTCCTAGATTTTTTACTGAGGTGCTTGGTTTAATGTAGCAACCTCCGACTTCTATAGTTGTATCTCAGTGGAATTTGGCAATGTTTTGATGGCTGCCTATGATTTTTTTTTTTTTTTTTTTTTTTTTTTTTGTGGATTCAGTTTCAGACCATTTCTATTAAAGTAACTCTTTGCTTCTGTAAGAGTCTTGTTTAGTGTTTTCTATTAATTCGTTTAAATTGTTTAAAGAGGCTGCATAAAGAAAATAAGGCGTACTGAATAAAAAGTTTTTGCTACTGACGACAAGCCATTAATGAATATAGTAAATAAAATTGGGCAAAATATATACCTTTTTGGGACACCAAATGAGACTTGTTGTTTTAATGATAGATTTTCACGTACGTTGACAGAGTTCTGGCGGATGAGTAATTTCTAAACCAATATTTATCAATTCCGTGATTTTTTAGTTTATTGAGAAGAATTTCATGGTTACCTCTGTCAAAGGCCTTCGACAAATCACATAGAGTGAGTGGTTATTGTTTATGTTGCTATAAATTTCATTTGTGATTTTCAGTAATGCTGTTTCGGTTGATAGCTTACTTCTAATTCCGTATTGCGTGTTAGATAGGTTATTTTCTTTGCGATTATTTTCTCAAGAACTTTCGACATTACTGGGAATAGAGTAATGGGGCGATAATTTATCTCCTCTCTATCTCCTGTTTGAAAATAGGTGTTATGATGTCACGTTTCTAGAGTGATGGATAAGTACTAGTGGCTATAAATGTACCCATAACTGTCAGATAGTACGCAATTGTAGGTAGACCATCCATTATGAATCAATGGGCGATACCATCCGTTCCTACGGAGTTTATCGGGTCTACATTCTTTGAACTTATTTTTAACATAATTTGCTTTTGTACACTTGATAAGGATTTTAACATTTCTCTTTTTTGCTTATATTCAGCCTGAAGGGTGGCATCAAATCTATTCATTTTGAGAGCTTTGTGAGTGTTATTTTTATCATTTATGGCTCTCTTAACCCATTGCAGACGGAGATAAATTTGCTAGCCCAGCCTCCAGAATAGGTTTTATTTTAGAGAGAGACCGCTTGAAGCAATATAAATTGAATCATCCCACTCTTTCAGTCATTCATTCTAAAACTAGAGCGTTTTTTTTTTTTGTTTTTTTTTTGGTTTTTTTTTAGAGACATTTTTTTTAGAGACATATGTGCCATATGACAGTCTCTATCAGTGCTGCAGTTGACTAAAATTGTAGTATATTATCCATATTAGCTCATTATTTTCTTTATACTCAATGTGATAGAAGTATTGATGTTTTATGGGAGGACAAAAGGCAACTTTATTTTTTCGTATCTTTGTGCTGTCATGAACGAATACGAAACATAACCACCTACAATAAAGATAACAAGAAGAGGTAGGGAAGAGGAATGAAACCTGTGCTTGTGACTGTGAGTGCCACAGTGAAAGGCATCCATATTGGCACAGGAGCACATTTTAGACACTGGGTATGAATTGAGTCACCTTCTTCTTCTCGTTCTGCCTGCACATCCTTCATCGGCGGTACTTTAGAGCAAGGGTTCATCAACTTTGTGTGTGCCATCACTCTATAGAGACAGTGTTTGCTTGCAATGTTGATGAAATTGTTTGGTATTTCTAAGTGACCCAGGAAAGAATGAATTGACATGTTCTATTTTGAGTGTGTTTGTTTGTTGTCTAACCACCGGATCTGCTGACCAATTTGCGGCATCAAACATTCTGTTCGGTTTTGTACTTGTTTCTGTTTAAGAAAACCTTTACATCGGATTCTACAAAAAGTTGTCACTCTACTATGCCAAGCCAGATGACAGCGGTACCTTCACCTGCTCAGCCCCGACTGGTCATGATAACTACCTTCATATTCTCGTGAAAGCTTGAACTTGGTAACAAACCACTGATCAATCATGATTGAAAACTTTGATGAAAAGATTCGGTTGGTCATTGGTGGTCTCATGACGAATCCAAAGGCAGATGCTCCTACGAAGTCTGTTCTCACGGCCTATGATCCATCGAAGGACCGAACCACTAACAGAACTGTTCTTGGTGGTTCCAGATTTCAGGTTCCAACACTTGATGCATGTGCAAGCTTCTTTTAGATTGCAACTGTCGATGAAAATGGCAGTCGAATCTACAGTAACAAGCCATTTCTTGCTATGCACATTATTCTTGAAATAGAAACTCTTTTTCCTACCATCTGTGGGCAGTGCGATGAAGAATATTGCAATAAGTTTGACTCTCCAACTTCTCCTGCATTGCGATGTTTCTTGTGCTTTCAAGGCTCTCACAGTTGCGAACAAACCACTAAAGTTGCAGCTAATCTCCATGCGATCCCAACTGCGCTACCCTATGGTACTGTATGGCTCTACAAACTCTGCTTAACACAGAATAATCCTGTGCCCAGCAAGCGTTCCAAATCAAGTCGCAACCGCTATCCTTCAACTGCTAGTGTAGCGGTTTCAACTCACACTTCATTAACAGCAACTCCTGTTGAAAATAAACAGCCGAGTATCTCCCCAGATGAACTAGCTAAGAAACTGGCAGTAGTTCACCAGCAGCAGCAGCAAACATCAAGTCCATCAGATCCTCCTCCATCTCTTCATCCAGGTGCTACTCCAGGTGTTTCTCCAGGTCCTCCGTCTACCAACAAACCGAGTGATGATAACATCTGTGTTGAGTACACATTGGGGAAATGCCCCCACGGAGTAAGTGGACGGACTCTACACCAGGGTGAAACATGCAGCAAGCTTCATCCTAAGTGCTGTAAAAAGTTTACACGCTTCGGCACTGATTCTAGTAGGGGCTGTACTTTAGCTTCAGGGTGTCAGCTCTACCACCCAAAGCACTGCAAAAACTCGGTCCAACACAAGCAGTGTTTTAAGGAACAATGCACTCTTGTTCACCTGGTGGGAACTAAATGTTTTAAACCCTCCAAAGATAACCGAAAGAAGGACGGGAAACATCCGAGTGGTCGTCCTGATCGGGGATCTTACAGGCCCACTGAGAGTACTTCTGTTGCGAAGGAGCCTCCACAAAAAGGCAACTCGCAACATTCTACCTCTTTTTTAGATACAGAACCTGCTCTAAGTGATGCAAGAAAACTTTCAGTCGGAAATAACTTCCCTGAAGCAACAGATAGCCGGTCAAGAGTCGAAATTCAGCAGCTTCTTCCCAACTGCGAACCAGACACCTCATGCCCAAATGTTCCCGCATCCGCTTCTGTTTCCAATTGTAAGCCAGATGGCCCTCACGCCAACGTTCCCGCATTTGCATCCAGCCCTGCAGCATCTGAATCCAACACCAGTTCCTCAATGGGCTCGATTTCATCAGCACTCTTGCTAAATGTGCAATCCATACACCCTAGTGCTCGCAGCTCAACCAGATGGAAAATCCAATACATCCGGAATAAAGTGGAGCAGAAAACTAAACTATTCCATTTATTGCTCTTACTGAAACATGGTTGAAACCTTATATCCATGATTCGCAGTTAGAGATTGAAAATTATAATATCTCTAGATGTGATTGAAGCACTAGGGTAGGTTGTGGGGTCCTCCTTTATTCTCACGAAAGCCTTCCCATCACCAGCTTTGAGACATTTGATGATAAGATCTGTCAAGCATTACTTTGCAAATGCGAAACAGCAAAAATAATCATTTGTGTCCTCTATCGTCCTCCTGATGCTCCTATGGCCAGTTTCAAAGCGTGCTTGAAATTTATTGATAATTACATATCTGGCCATGAATCATATGAGACATGCTTCTTAGGAGACTTCAACTTCCATATGATTGATTGGTGTAATTCTGTCAGGTTCACCGTCGACTATTAATCAGGCAGACAACTTCCTCAGTCAGTATATTCTGGAACCTACTAGGCTGAACAACTGCCTTGTTCTTTGCCTCTCCAACACTCCTAATCTTGTGACACACGTTTCTGTGACTGACACACCATTATCAGACCAAAAGCTTCTTGAGATCTTTCTGTCACATAATCCATGTCGGTCAGATCGTTCATTACCCCCAGATTTCAGTGTTTCTTCGTTTCGGAGATTATGACAAAATCAACCATCTGCTTGATTCTGTTAACTGGAAGGAACTATGGGAACTCTGTGATCCTGAAGAGTTTCCTGAACTGTTGAACCTTGTCCTCCTTCAGATATGTGAGATAGGGTGCCCAAGGAAACAAGCATCCAGCAAAAGGCGGGGTTCATCGGTTAGTACATTGTCTCGCAAAAAACGCAAATGAAAACTTCGGTTGCAATTAGCTGAACAAAATCCAGTTGCTAAAGCAGCTCACTTGGAGTCACTTAGAAACCAGATTTCGAGTGTGTATGCTGACATGCTATAAACCACGACCTTAACTACCGTGAACAACAGGCGGTAGATAAAGTGCACAGCAATCCAAAATATTTTTACAGCTATGCCAAAAAGTTCTCCAAGCAGAAACGCAGCATTCCAATGCTTTTCAATGAAGCCAAGTGAACTTGCACCAATCCTGAAGAGATTGCTAACATCCTCCAGCGTCAATTCAGCAGTGTATTCAGTGACCCTTCAGCCACAAACATCGATGATGCATTATTTCAGTCACCATCCCTACAGAATCCATTTACAGAGGACATGTTGGAATTCTCGGTTGCTGATATAATTGAGGCTATTGATGAAATTAAACTACCGCTGCTGGGCCTGATGATCTTCCAGTCCTGCTTCTAAAGAAATGCAAGGAAGCACTCTCTAAACCTATACACATGATTTGGCAGCACTCTATGTCTACAGGCACAATGCCGAAGTTCTACAAGACATCCCACATTGCTCCACTTCACATGAAGGGTAGCCGCGCTATTACAGGAAACTACAGACCTGTGTCGTTAACTTCTCATGTCATTAAGATCTATGAGCGAGTTCTAAGGAAACAGATGGTTGCCCACATTGAAGAAAACAACCTTCTCAATAGCAGGCAGCACGGCTTCCGATCCGGAAAAGTTGTCTTACTCAGCTGCTCCATCATTTCGATGACATCATCGAGTCGTTATCAAATGGTGACGACATGGATGCTATTTATCTGGATTATGCTAAAGCCTTCGACAAAGTTGACCATAAACTTCTTATCAGTAAACTGCATCTATATGGTTTTCATCCCAAAATCATCAGCTGGATCGAGTCTTTTTTTACGAACAGAACTCAACAAGTTGTTGCAGATGGTCATATGTCTATCATTGCACTTATAATTAGTGGTGTCCCCCAAGGAACAGTTTTAGGTCCCATACTGTTCTTGATATTCATCAATGACATTGCTAGCTGTGTGTTGCATTCAACGTTAAGATGTTTCGCTTACGATACAAGAATTTGCAGATCCAAGTGATTCACACAATGTTACTGAGCTTCAGTCTGATCTTGACGAAGTCACTAAGTGGTCATCAAGAAACAATATGGCATTACATGAGGATAAGTTTGAGTCCATATGTCATCTCGCCAACAGATGTAATCCTCTCCACCAGCTTCCCTTTGCCCATGAGCAGTTCCAGTACACAACATCAACTGGCACCATACTCATTCCTGTTGATCAGCTCCGTGATCTGGGCATTACAGTTTCCAGTGATTTGTCCTGGACATCACACATACGATCTAGTTGTGATAAGGCGAGGAAGATGGCAGCATGGGTATTCAGTGTCTTCCATTCTCGCAATACTGGCGTCATGGGTATTCAGTGTCTTCCATTCTCGCAATACTGGCGTCATGTTAATACTATACAAGTCACTAGTCCGTAGCCACCTAGAGAATTGTTCTCCTTTGTGGAATCCGGCGAAAGTGTATGACATTCAGGAACTGGAGGGTGAACAAAGAACTTTCACTTCAAAGATTCATGGTTTACATCTCCACTATTGGGATCGCCTGAAAACCCTCTCCCTCATGTCACTTCAGAGCCGCAGAGAACGCTATATTGTCATGCACATGCGGAAGTTCCTTCATGGTCTCACATCCAATGACCTTGAAATACAGTTCATAGTCAACCCAAGATTGGGTACCCTGGCTAAGGTTCCATCTGTCCGTACAAAAAGCTCAGCGGCTCACCAGACTCTCTATGAGACATCATTCAGCGTAATGGGTCCTAGACTTTGAAACTGTATACCCTCGCACATACGTGCAGTCTCCAAGCATGATGGCTTCAAGCATCATATGACGGCATTCATGCTTTCCTTGCCGGACAAACCGCCAATCCGGGGCTTCACACCACCGAACTCCAACTCTATACTGGACTGGCGTAACGATCGAGAAGCATCTGCTCTCTGGGGTGGTCAGCAACTCTGATGGCCTGTCGAGTTTCGACGAAGCGGATCAAAGGTATCAAAGGTAAGGTAAGTTCTGAATTTATCTCATTGCCTCTTATGGTAACAGTGAACCTTGAATAATATTCATGTGTCATCTTAGTTTTAAAGGCTTTGACACTTGATATGTTATCAAAATTATTAATATCTTCGTTTGTATCTGGATGACAGTTAGTGATATATAAGTGCATTACCTTGGGATGATCGGCACCTTGTAGGGGGTTTGGTGTATTGCGTATCGAGGTAACAGTAACGAAACCTTCATCTTGTTGATGGGATTGATGTGTTTCTGATCGTTCTACGTAATTGTTGATGACGAGCGGTGGTGCTTGTGTAGTAGGAGGGGTGGTAAAGGGGGCAGGAACTCCAGGCACATGGTGGTGTGTTGCATCTTCCCAGTTGTTGTTGAGTGGAAGAGGCTTTTGCTTATTTTTCCTTTTACTATTTCTAATGTAGCTTCTGGGTGTTACTTGTGTAGAGGCTTCGTTCCTCATACTAGTTGTTGATCTCTCGGCGTTGTTCCTGGGCAAATGCTTACGTGGCACCGGGCGGGGGACGGCTGGCGTGTCAGCAAGGTCGCGAGTCTGCTTGCTCGGTGTGGGTACAGATGGAGGGGACGGAGTGTCAGGGGAGGGTAGAGGTGGTGAGGGAGAGCTAGGAGAGGCATTGGTCATGGATACTACTATGGAAGGTGGGGGATGCATTGGTTATGGATACTGTCATGGAAGGTGTAGGGGAGGAGTGGTTATGTGTGTGTTTATTTTGTGGCATGGAAGTAGAGGACATTCTGGTAGGGGGAGGGGATGTAAAGGGGAAAGGTTCGAATGTAGACTTGTCATGGGTGGGGGTTGGGAGATCAGATGTTGAGTGGTGGGAGGGGGTTGAGGTTGTTGTGACATTTGCCTCCTTTCCGCATTCCTGCGTCTGGGGTTCAGTTCAGTTCAGAGAAATTTGCTAAGACTTCGCTTCGCCCGGGCTATATGGACGAGGCTCTACCAGCTATAAGTCCTAACTGATCGTGGCTAGGATGCACTACAAGATCACTCAAGGGTTTCTTCCATCGTTCCCTTTGATACCAACATGGCTCAGAATCCAGTTGATGGCAATGCGTCTACCCTGACGCCATGGTGAGAATCGTGGTCAGAAGATAAATGTTATCCTGGAAAGCTTTCCAGTTGGCCCTGTCCACCTTACATCGAGGATTGTGCTGGGGCACGGGGTGCCGGGCTAGCGTCCAAGATGGTGGTGACTATCCCATAGTAATTGCTCATGGCAGTGTTGTCCACAGACCAACTAATTCTCTCAACCAGAGCCGCAGTGACAAAGGTAAGATCAAAAACCCACCCGCCAACATGCATAGGCTCCTGGCTGTTGAAAATAGCAATCTCGGGGCACGACTCAAGCACCTCGGCTATGCGGTAGCCTGCCGCATCACGACTCCGAGTGGGAGCCGGTGGTGGGCAATGAAGTCTCCCCCTATGAGAATTGGCTTGTGTGCCGCAGCAGCACAGACTTCACTAATATCTAAGTTCCTACATTTTGGCCTGCTATAGACATTGTACAGCTTGAGGGAACCCCTGGCCAAATGGATCTCAACAGCAAGGAATTCGACGCCTCCTCCACACTGCACAGGATCGGCAATCAAGGAGCAGGGGATAGTCGACTTCACAAGGGTAATGAAACCTCTGGTGCCTTGCATACTCAGCAGCATAAAGGGATGATATCCCGAGAAGCAAATTGATTCCTCTGTTAGGGTCTCCTGGAACATGACGTCAATGTTCCGAGATCGCAAGATCGCATGGAAAAGAGCATTCCTTGAGGAAAAGCTGTTGTTATTCCACTGCAGTATGCATCATGGCGACCTTGACTGCCTTTTTCCATCTCCTCACTGGTCCACCCCAATGCTGTTGCAACTGCTATGACGACTGTCGTCAGCAGGAGCGTCAAGTCCTTCTCTGTAAACAGAGTTGGTCTCTCCGCTCTTGCGGTAGGCTTTGTGGTGTTCCCAGGCCCCTTCGGGATCTGTTTCCATCTTGAAACTCCCACCAGAGCCGGAAACTCCTTTGTGTTGGAGGTGTTCAGCGGTGCGTCCTTCCTCTTAGGAGGGGGGAGAGCCCTTACCCCTTTGCCTTGCCCGCAGACATAACTGCCTGGAGGGGCGGGAACAAAGTCTGGTCGCTTTGCCACCGAAGAGCCTCTTCATTCCTTATGGAACAGCCGAGGCTCCAGGCATGGTGCTCATTGTGGCACTTGGGATACTTTAGAGTGGTGTCCTGCTTGCCCTCCTTGTGTGCTTTGAGGCACACCTCCGTACTGTGTGCCTGACTACAGACACCACACTTTGGCTTTACAGAGCAAGTGGCTTGGTGGTGCCCGTACTTCTGGCACGTGAAGCAGCATAGCTGGTCAGGAACATATGTCCTGAGGCTGTAGGAGCCCCAATTGCCAAGGTCTAAGGGCGCAACTGGGGCTCCCCTCAAAGTGACCAGGTTGGGTGCTTCCTTTAGGAGAGTCGGGAAGCTCCCACCACCTTGGGATGAGACGTGACGACCTCAAGATCATACTTCAGAGGGAAGCCAAGTAGCACCATCTTGGACATCATCTCTTCGTGAGTCTGAGCTGACAGGCTCACCTTCTGCCCATCCAGAAGCTTGTCTGTCTCCTGGAGGAAGGTGAGAGTGGCTTGATCCCTCAGTACGATTATCATGCCATTGTCTCTGGCAATTCTAATCGTCAGACGGAAACGTCTCTGGTTTTCTAGTAAGCGTTGTGGAATCCTTCCGGTTTAGGGGGAACCGACTTAGGGCTACAGACTCGCCCTCTGAGTCCATAGCCGGCCGAGGCCGCTTGTTGCCTGTCCTCCGAACCGACGCCGGAGTTTTGGCAGTGGGGTCAGCAGGGTTGGAGGGTCCTACCTGGCTTCCATTTTTGTTTTGACTCGTCGTCTGAACCACCGCCAGAGACTTGTCAGAGCCAGGTGCTGGTTCTTGGGCAGATTTTCTCTGAACCGACGCCAGAGCCTTACCCATTTTCTTACTTTTGTCAGCGAGGACCTTGAAAGGCTCCAAGGTGACAGCCTTGATCATCTTTGTGCCAGGTTCGTCTACGGGATTGTTAGTCAGAGGTTTTTTTTGGTAGTGTTGCCATGCAAGAGCTGTTCAATT
>NW_028234431.1:34282098-34292098 GCF_977035675.1 Penaeus japonicus | reverse complement strand
TTTTAGAGATAGGTATACAAAAATGGACGTTCATTAGAACGGTGATAAATACTTTGTTTTTAGTGTTAGAGATGAGTATATATGGACATTTTGGACACCTCATTGTGCTATTTTTTTCATAATTGTGCTCATAATCATTAAATGATGAAAATAATCACTGTTCTTAGTTTTAGAGATAGGTATACAGAAATTAACGTTCATTAGAACGATGATAGATACTTTGTTATTAGTTTTAAAGATGAGTGTATATGGTAGGTGTAGGATAATATTGGACCTTTGAAAAAAATGGACTCATAATAGTTAAATGATGACAAATACTCAGTCCTTACTTTTAGAGATAGATATACAAAAATGAACGTTCATTAGAATGGTAGGTATAGGAAAATATTGGACAAATTGGAAATATTGGACGACAAAGTTATCTATTGGGTGGTCTGCACTTCTTATCCTTGATAAAGCATCAGCCACACTATTTTGTTTCCCTGCTATGTAGGTTACTTCCAACTCAAAGTCTGCCACTGCCATTTGCCACCGCAAAATGCGTGAATTTGGTCCTGCATAGTTAAAGAGCCATACAAGTGGTCTATGGTCACTGGCCACCTTTACTGGGAACCCCAGTATGACAGGCCGATTTACTGTGAGACCATAAACTACTGCAAGGGCTTCTCTTTCGACAGTTGAATACTTTATTTCACTTTCATTAAGGGTGCGACTGAAAAATGTTATTGGTCGCAAATGCCCCTTATCATCATGCTGCTGGAGTACACCCCCAATAGCAAATTCACTAGCATCAGTATTCAAAACAAAGGTTTTATCAAAATCTGGGTATGAAAGAGTCACTTCTTCAGTGAGTAAATCTTTAAGAGTGTTAAATGCTTTCACCCCATCTTCAGACCAATTCAGGACAATCTTACAATTACTTTGTTTGCGAGAATCCTTTGTCATGTCAGTCAGTGGCTTAGCTATTAGTGCAAAGTTGTAAATGAATTTGCGGTAGTAATTTGCAAGTCCAAGGAATGACTGCAATTCCTTCAGTACTACTGGTTTAAGGAAGTTCTTTAGTGCCTCAAGCTCCTCAGCTTGAGGTCTGATACCCTTGCTGGAAATTACATTCCCCAGATACTTTACTTCTTTCTGGAAAAAGCTACATTTTTCCAGCTTCAATGAAAGGTTACTATGCACCAGTCTTTCAAGGGTATCTTCAAGGTTAAATAGGTGTTCTTCCCAAGAAGAGCCCAGGACAACTATGTCATCCATATACACCATTGCTGCTCTCCCAATTAACCCAGCTAAAGCTTGATTAATTGCTCGTTGAAAACAAGATGGAGCATCTTTCAACCCAAAAGGTAGAGAAGTAAACTCATAATGGCCATCAGGTGTTGAGAATGCTGTTTTCACACAGCTTTTGGCTGTTAGAGGAATCTGGTGATAGCCCTGATGCATATCTAATGACGAGAAGATTCTACTCTTACCTAAACTTCTTAAAATAGAGTCAATATTCGGCAAGGGATAGCGATCATCCTCGATCACCTTATTCAGGGCACGGAAATCTAAACATAATCGAAGAGTTTTGTCCTTCTTAACCACAGGGACAAGAGGACTGTTGTAAGGTGACCTGGAAGGCCTAATTATGCATTTTTCTAACGTGTCCTCCACCTGGGCTTTTATTTCCTCTCGATACTTTGCTGAAATGGGGTATGGTCTCTTATAAACTGGTGGTCCTACTGTGCGAATCTCATGAAAGAAATGTGTTGCTACAGTAAGAGGTTCATCTTTGAGCGAGAATGCTTGATCAAATTAATGACCAGTTCTTTTAATGTTTGATTTTCCTTGCTCAAGAACAAAGTGTCCACTTGATCTCTCAACCTATCTCTCCTAGAGAACTGTGTCATAGCTCCTACCATGACCGTTGATTTATTGCTTGCTAAGGGCATTTCATCTAATATTGTCACATCACCAACAGGGTGATCAGATAGTATTTCCACTGTCTCTAGTTTAACATTCAAATAGGGAACCTTAAACCAATATTCATTATCCTGGTTCTTAACTAATTTTACAATCCCCATATTTAACAAATTGCTATTTGCAACATGTTCCCTTGGTGTGAATAGCCCTAATAAACCATCTTCCATGTCTCCTCTATTATGACAGTTTTTAACCACCATTCCAACAGTACCCCCTGAAAACCTGTCAACACACTGAGACTCTGCAAAGCATGCCGACAAGGCTTTAGAATCATCTTCATCTTCAAAGTCCATTTCTTCAGGCATATCGTCGTCAGAATGTCCTAATTTATCTCCTATAGTTTCACCTATTTCCGCTGGCAGGGTAGATATAACTGGCTCTAAAGAATTAGATGGTATGAGCCTTGCTGGTATCCTCTCTGTGTTTATGTGCATTTCAAAAGGCTTCGAACAAAATTCTACCATATGTGATAGAATAAAATCTGACCCTAGCAATATTTCTGTGGGTAGTTTTACATTCTTTACAACAAAACAATGATGTTTTACTGAAATTCTAGCCAGCTTCATGTCCAAAAGAACTAATCCATAATGTTGTAACATAGATCCATCTGCTAGATGGACACTAACATTTGTTTTTGTGTAGTCCCTTACTTTTGTGTCTGGCACTATGGATTCATGCACTAAGGATATCTCAGCCCCTGTATCAAACAACAGATTTCTTTCACTACCTTCTACTATTGCATTAAGAGCTATTAATCCTTTACTATTGAACCTAGTAGCACCTGCAACTTGCACTAACTTCCTGGATTTGACAGTCTGTTGTTTCGGTTCACGTTATGTTCCCTGATTTCAGGCATGGCTGTTCTCGTTTCCCGACTGATTTACTGATCTGTTTGCCTTCCTTCTAGGGTTCCATGTGGACCGTCTAGAAGTAGAGTTAGAAAACTTAGCTGATTTCCTTTCCTTACCATAACCCGAGTTAAAACAATTACACCAGGCATTCTGCTGAGAATGCCCTGGTCCTCGCCCTCTGCGATGGTAACATACATCAGTAGCATGACCTGCCTTTTTACAGATTATACAATAGGGCAGTTTTCTCTTGTGAACACGTCCCCTGAAGGAGGATGTTGATGGCTGAGGGCCATCTTGCCAATGTCGTGGACGCTCGTGTTTATGTGTATGTGCCTGCCTATTGATTTTACTCTGGTCATCATGCTCTGTATTATGGTTTTCATTAGATTTAGAAGGCAGAGCATTAATCCGAACTTTCTTCTCACTTTCCAGGTTGTTATGCAACCATTCAGTGTTAGGATGTTCCTTTATGTACTGTAATCCACTTTCTAAAAGCACTAAAGTCAGAATAATGCTCATCAGTCAATTTATTGAGAAACTTTGGTGGGAAGGCCTTTGTGAAGCGTCTTGCCGCTATTTAGCGAACAGTAGACTAGCTCAGGTTTTAATATAATAGCTTTTGCTACAAGGACTTAGAGACTTACATTAAATTCCTCCAAGCTTTCCTCTTCGCCCTTAGTTTTTGTCTCTATCTCTGTTAGAATACTATCCAAGGAAGAGGGTGTAGGGAAGTACTTCAGGAAAAGCTTTTTGAATTTAGACCAATCATTTGGGTGCACATCTTTACATAACTGGACTGCATCAGCTGCTCTGCCAAGTGAATATTTAACTACCACACTTATAAGACCTTCATCGGTCCATTCCGATCGTTGGCATCTTTTTTCTATGATAGCAATCCAGCTACTCGCGTCGGGACAGACTGTCTGTGACACGGATGGATGTTTGTCAATTCCATTAGAAACAAAATATGGAATATCAATGGTCTTCTCTAACCTATCCATTTCCTTTCTATTCAGCTTATCCAAAAAACTCTTACAAATTTGAGCCACGTCTCTCGGCGCGTCCCTGTCGCCGCCATTAGCCCGACCTGTATTTGGCATTTTGTATGTGTTATTATGTACCCTTTGGCAGCCTCTAGACTTTTCGTTGATGTATCCTTGGCTTTGTTATCCTACTATATACCAGTCACAGAAGAGCTATCTTTTTGTCTTTGATTTGCTTAAGTTTTATTTATTTATTTATTTATCCCCTTAAGCAATCTAATTGATTACCTCAACAGGTAATTGTAAAGATATTATCATTATTGTCACACCAAAAATGTGATCTTATTTATTTTTTTTTTTTCACCTTGGCACAGATCAATATTATGACCAGTGTAAGAGTTAGTTCCTATTATGGTGTTAACTAATGACAAAATACACGGCCTTTTATATTATTATTTTTATGTGGGAATTTAGTCCTCAATAGTTGTGCGTGACAGTTTCAGAGTATACTTTTGATAGCGATAGTGGGTATACACCTATCACTGATCTATTATTTTTTTTTTTTTTTGAAGTATTTGGTTGTTTGATATTTTTATCCTTTTTTTTTTTTTTTTTCTCTCTCTCTCTCTAGCGAACTTGAAAGTTCATACTAGCATGAGCACTGAGCACAGATTTAATTACACTAGCGACTATAATTTTTTTTTTTTTATCACTAGCGGACATAGCTTGTCTTATTATATATATATATATATATATATATATATATATATATATATATATATATATATATATATTATTTATATATATTTTCACTATGAGCACTGAGCATAGATTTAATTACATTAGCGACTAGAATTTTTTATCACTAGCGGACATAGCTTGTCTTATTTTATATATATATATATATATATATATATATATATATATATATATATTATTTATATATATTTTCACTATGAGCACTGAGCATAGATTTATTTACACTAGCGACTATAACTTTTTATCACTAGCGGACATAGCTTGTCTTATTTTATATATATATATATTCTTTATATATATTTTCACTATGAGCACTGAGCATAGATTTAATTACACTAGCGACTATAATTTTTTATCACTAGCGGACATAGCTTGTCTTATTTTTTATATATATATTATTTTTATATATTTTCACTATGAGCACTGAGCATATTGTTACACTAGCGGGTTGTTTCCCAACTAGCGGCTACTCTTCTCACTTTTGATTGCAGTATTCGTAGTATGTAACCTTTAACTTGGTAACTCACATTTATATCAAGGGAAATCACTGTATCACAGTTCACCAAAGTAGTACTCTCAATGTATTAACTTATATAGATACATATATATTTTAAATAAATGCAATATTTTAAAATAACATGCAATTATATGTATGAAATACTTAAAGAATATAACATGATATGATTCATGACTCAAAACTTATATGTTCAAATGTCAGATATATTTTCATTTATTCAGTATATTTCATATATTCCATTAATGCAAGCACTTATCTTAACTAAATATATATTCACAAAAAGGTTCACAAATCTCCCAAGTAGTAGTGATAATTTTGATTCTTAATAATTATTTGTAATTTTTATTTATATTTT
The DNA here is from genome assembly GCF_977035675.1 of Penaeus japonicus. Classification (NCBI taxonomy): domain Eukaryota; kingdom Metazoa; phylum Arthropoda; class Malacostraca; order Decapoda; family Penaeidae; genus Penaeus; species Penaeus japonicus. Next base: position 34,286,668 of record NW_028234431.1, on the reverse strand, counting down.
CTTAAATATTTTATTAAAATTAGTTTAGATCTTTATTTACCACCCTGGCTAACTGCACAGACATGGGCAAGCTTTGATACATTTATGTAGTCATGACATTGTTGCTAACATTGTATTACAAATTAATGTAGTAACATGATTATATTCTATAGTATATCAACGTGAATAGACATTTGATAAATGTTATAATAGGGTATCATATACCGAATTTCGGATATAGCATAAGTACATCTTCTAGTACAGTTGATGTTATGAAATAATTACATAACTCTGCGTACCTCATGTTAGGTGGTCTGAAAGGTTGTATCATCTGGCACTCTGAAATGTAATGTTCAAGTGTTCGTTTATACTCTTCGTTGCAAAGTCTGCATTTAGTTTCTTCTACATTGCATTCTGAACTGACTTGCCAATACATTCTGTATCCAAGTCTAATTCTTGCAGTCACAATATCATATTGTCTTGTCCTTGTCTTGTATGAACCATAAATGAATCTCTCCTGCGAGAACTGGTCAAAATGTTTTATGCTACAGCTTTCAGGTCTTTGAGAGTTTGTTAGCTCCATCAAGTCCTCCCTATTGGAGGTTCTTATTATGTGTGAGATCCTAGCAAGAGGTATGCCAAAGTCTATATCCACAATTTGCTTATCACATCCTGCCCTCGCTAGGCGATCAGCATGATCATGTTTAGCGATTCCAACATGCGATGGTATCCACACAAAATGTATAGCATGTCCCCGTTCCTTGGCGCGATGTACATTTATTCTTATATCATTTACGATATTTCCAGCACCTTTATCAAGGGTGTTCAGAGTCTGGAGAGCACTCTGAGAGTCGCAGAAAATTACTCCTGAGCCTTGAGTTAACAGAAAGTCTGTTTTCCTGCCAACTCAGTTTGCGTAGTGCTCGCCCAGTCATGAACCCTCCTACAATCTTGGTGCTGCAAAATATTGTTTTAAAATACAACATAAGCACATCCTGCTCTACTTCCAGACTGTAGGGATCCATCAGTATAGCATTCATAGTCAATATTCAGAGTTTCAAGATGCTCATTAATGGTTGCAAGGGTGTGTTGCTGCAGTACAGCTGGTGAAACTGTGTCTTTTTTAGGGACACCAGTATAAAATACGTTCAATGTCGACATTTTCCATGGTGGAATAGAACGTCCATATGGGAACCTACTCAAGGACTTGTTTAATTGGTGTATGGATTTGTATGTCATTTGCAACCATGAATTTGAGGGCGACTCGGCACTGCTATGCAAAGATGGATTCACTATCTTATATTTAAGTTGCCTCTGGAACTCTATATTATAGAAGGGTTCTTTAATTGCTTTGACACCAAAAATAGTATTGATGTATGATATTCTTTCATAAATAGATGGCAAGTTGAATTCCTTTCTCATGTTCACAATCCTCGTTGTTTTAGGAGCACCGAGAATGATCCTCATGGCTGCATTCTGTACAATTTCTAGACAAGTTAACTCTGATTCCCTAAATGATACAAGGTGTAAGGCATGGTAATCTACGACTGACCGTATGTATGTTAAGTAAAAGAGTCTTGCAATGTTAACATTGACACCATGTTCTCTGCCAACAAGAGTCTTGAGTGGCTTCAGCCGCTCCCACAGTCTTTTCTTTAAGTTCATAATGAGTTCTGTGTCGTTAACAGTCACCCCGACATACTTGTATTTGTGGCAAAGATCTAGCTCAATGTCATCTATATGAAAGTTTGGCAGTGGGATTGTAAGAGGATTGAGTGCCTTGGTTTTTTCAACTGAGATTATCAAACCGCACTCAGTAGCTTTTGTGGACAGTACATTAAGAATCTTTTGCATTCTATCCTCGGATGAAGTTTTAATGCAGATGTCATCAGCATAACAAATAATGGAATCATTGCCCTCAAGTGGTATATTGCTTAATAGTCTGTGCATTAAAATGTTAAATAGCATGGGGCTAAGTACGCCCCCATGAGGTGTGCCAAGCTCAAACATTTTAGAGTATGTACTTTTGATTCCCCTGAAGAGAACATGAGCTGATCGGTTTGATAAATACATTTGAATCCACGTTAAAAGTTTACCTTGAATACCAAAGCTAGCCAGTTGCTCAAGGATGAGGTCTCTGTTTGCAATATCAAAGGCAAATTTAAGATCGAGAAATACAGTTTGCATGCCTTGCTGAGAATTTGTCAAGTACTCTGCAAAGCAGTGCTGAGTGCTACGTCCTGGGAGGAATCCATACAGTCTTGGAGTTAACTTGGCATGTATGCGATACATGAGTCTGCTCAAAATAATTCTCTCAAGTACCTTGCATAAACATGAGGTTAATGAGACGGGTCGGTACTTATCAGAGTTCGGTTTGGGTATGGGAATGATTAAGCTTTGAGTCCAGGAGCTTGGGAGTATTCCTTGGGATAAGCTTAGTCTGTAAAGATGTAAGAGTGGGTTACCTGGTACCTGAGCAATGAGCCGAAGTACACTATAAGTGATGCCATCCTCGCCTGGGGCGGTCGCCTTACCCTTGCGAAGTGCATTATTTAATTCCAACTCAGTTATTTCGGCAAAGTCGGAGGGGTCAGTGGCAGAACAGGCTATGGCAATGTTAAAATTCCTATTTATTTTCGTGGTGTTAAGTTTATCTCTTATTCTCTGCGGAAGTGAGTTCAGCTGAGAGGTTCTGGCCCACTGATCTAGTAACAAATTGGCCTGTTCTAATGGGCTGTGTCACAGCTTTACCTGACAACCTGCTGATTTTTCTCCATACTTCAGCTGCAGAAGTTTGGTGGTTAATACTCTGCAGGAATTGCTCCCAATGTTTACTGCGAATTTGAGCCTTTAGTTCTCTGAATTCTTTATTAGCTCTGAGGAATCGTAAAAGATTTGCTGATGTCATGTTATCCCTATAACAATTAGAAAGTTCCTGAACTCGTTTATGCTCCCTACTTAAGATGGGGTCATTTATCCACTTTGGTGCGTGAGGGACTGGGGAACTTTTTTTTCTTTGAGAGTTTTCTTGAGCAGACCCATGTTTTGTAGTAGTCAGTAACAACTTTTATCAGGTCCTGAGAGTAATTTTCGACAGTGGTTACGACACAGGTACGATACCAGTCATAAACACGTGCCTTGAAGTGATGCTCCAGTCCCGGTGGGATTGTAATTTTAGGTCTGAGTGCTTTGTGAGCTATGCTGTTGTCAACAGTATACTCTATTAGGATTTCAAAGTGGTCACTGACTAACTCTCGAACCAGTGAAGTACAAACATTACCATGCACAAGATTTTTGCCAATGACATAATCTAACCTGCCACCTGCCAAATGAGTCTGTTTATCTGTGTCATATACAGTCATCAATCTTCTATTGACGAAATGTTTAAATTCCTCCCCATTGCTGTTACTCTGGTGATCACCAAATTGTGTGTCTAGCATTGAAATCTCCCATACATAATGTTCCTTGATTATGGAAATTGGGTAGAGAACTGGTCAGAAACTTTGAGCTTCTGGCATACACATTATATAATGAGAAGAACCTTAATTCTTAAATAATGGAACTGCACGTCGGTGTTCCCGGACTTTTTTACTAGTTCATGTGGCAGTGTTAGCTTTACGTAAGTCAACAAACCCGTCATGGCTGTATTTACATATGAGCAATACCCTTTGAGTTTAGGCGCTATTTTCATGTTAGTAGCAGCTGCAAACGGTTCTTGTACGCAGATTACATCGACATTGGTTTTACGAATATAAAACTCTAGGTCATTAAGCCTAGGCTTAATACTACGCATATTCCATGATATGAATTTGATTGTGCGTTTATCCATAAATGAAGAGTTTTTTATTTGATAGTCTATACTTCATTCTGTAATATCCTCTGATGGTAACGCATTTTACTTTACAGAAAGCACACATATACATTGCTGTATAACCATACTTCTCCTCACATAGGACAGACCTAAATTTAAAAGTACACTTAACCATTTAAACTATTAATTCTTAGCTTTTTTCTGCTTCGTAGCTCAATCCCTTCAATTGATGTGTTGAGGACATTCGGGGGACCGGAAGCCTTATCAGGGTCCGTGTCACGTAGTTCCTGTCTTTCCTCAGTATCAGCACTGGCTCCCTCACACTGACCACCATTAATGGAGGAATTGGTATCATGACACCGTGTGTCATAGCGGGATTCTTTATCACTGATGGCAGTACTGACCTCTCGACAGTGGCAGTCCTTTTTCATTTTTTCTATATCTCACTTCAGTGTCTCTATTTTACCAATCAAAATTAAGTTTTGTTCTTTGAGTGCTTGAAATGATTCCACTGGTTGTTCTGCACTGATATTTCCTTTCGTTGGTGTTGTGACGTCACCACTGACGTCACAGTCCACGCGCGGCCTAGCGGGGGATTCCCCGGTGCGGCCTGCGGTCAACCATGGGTGAGGGTGAGGTGCCAGGGGAGGGGAGGGGGCTGGTACCAGGGGAGGGGATGGGGATGACGCGTCCTCGCTGTGAGAGTCGGTGGGCTCCGCTGGTGCCAGGGGAGAGGAGGGGGCTGGTGCCAAGGGAGGGGAGGGGGATGGCGCGTCCTCG
>NW_028234431.1:34267098-34272098 GCF_977035675.1 Penaeus japonicus | reverse complement strand
ATAGGTAAAAATAATGAATGAATGTGATGTGGCGAGTATTTAAAGTATATTCAGTAGCATCATCGTTAATAGTTTTCAATAGTCGTCAACGTAAAAATCAATCAGATAAGTGATTGGGAGAGGAGGGATTAGTAGAGAGATTAGTTAGGCGAGAAACATTTGTGCAAATAACTTTCCGCTTAATGTTCAACAAAACAAGGGCAATAAAAGAATGATTATGGGTGGCACACGTCGTCCTTCCGGGATATTAATATTCGTTTTATGCCATGACATCCTAGTTGAAGCGTCAAAGTGTGTTTGTGAACAGAAAGATAAGAACAGTTAATGCAAAAGTGCTAAGTGTAGATGGAGTATCTAATGTGAGTTGTGTGTGTTTGGTGTTTGTTTGTGTGTATGTGTGTGTGTGTGTGTGTGTTTTCGCAAAAGGTAATAAGTCGCATAATAAATAAATTATATAAGGCTATGTAAAATGATTAATTGAATTGATGAAATAATAACATCTAAAATTACTTCACACGACAATTACGATAATACGATAGCTTAACTATGACAAAATAATAATGACGAACTAAGAATAGAAATACGAAAATAGAGAAAGTAATATAAAACGTATGAATAAAACGATATGAAAACAAATAAAAGCTATAACAAACGAGAAAAAAATATTACAAAAAACATTTATATGTAAATCGTAGAATTAACACGTTCGTCTTGATAGACAGGTATGGTCATCGCAATGTAACACTTTACTTTAGTGAGGGCCTGAATGACTGCGAATGACCTGCTAGAGTACGAAATGACCAAGCCAAGTGACCTATTAAGTATTTCAAGTAATTCCAAATATACATATAAATATACTTATTAAAATACATACAGTATTAGTAAAAGAATAGCAAAAATCACGAAACGTTACTGAAATAAAAAAAAAATTGAGGGAAAAAAATGGTTATTAAGATTGGAAAAAAGTCGAAGAAAAATAAGTTGAAATGAGACACGGGGGACAATGCTTCCACTGACTTACCTTGATTTTCCTGCCTGACGCGTTGTATTTACTGCTGTGATCACGTGAGAGTGAAAAAAAATGAAAGCACGTGGCGAGCGGTCCACGAGTTTTAAGAATATAGGAGGCGAGCAAGACCCTGGCTGACATCCTTCTGTGAGGGTGGGCGGGAGGGTAGGTAACGTTCGGCGTAGCGGGCTTCTTCTTCGGAGCAAAATCGTGGCACCACCGGCTGGCACTCGTTGTGCCATCAGTTGTGGACCACCGCTGCCTCCAGTTGTGAGGGTTGTCTTAGTCTATCGTAACTGACAACCCAGCACAAGATAGGTGGTTGATGTCAGACACAGGGTTTGAACATTACAGGTTTATTCCATAACGCAGATTGACTGCCGTTATGGTGCACGAAAGATATATTCACTACAGCACAAGGGTCACAGCAATAAACAATATCACAACACGTGTAAACAAGCGGAGAAATCAGGCGTCAGTGGAGCAGAGTCGATCCCGGTCTGTCGGTGTGTTCCAAACATCCTGCTTATATGGGAAGGCTTCGCATCCGACGTCCCCAGCGTTAGGAACATGGCAAGGTAGTCTGGAATGTAGGAGGCGTGACTATCGAGGAATTAAACTCGTTTTGAAGGTCTAAGGTACTTGGGATGGTGACAATGTGTGAGGCACCCATCACTCAAAGTTGACCTGATCTGACCGTGCGATTGCCTCGCGAAAGGGTGCGAAAATGCATATTTGTATATGGATCTATTGCTGTAATTAATATCTAATATAGCATAATATATAATTCTATATAAGCATACTATATCATTCTCACATATATATATGTGTGTGTGTGTGTGTGTGTGTGTGTGTGTGTGTGTTTGTGTGTGTGTGTGTGTGTGTGTGTATTTATCTATTCATTCTATCCAACAAACAAAATAACAGTAAAAAACTAGCATCTTTGATAGAAAAGAAAAAAAAAGAAAGAAAGAAAACGACCTATTGACTGAAGAGTTGACAGCAAACCTAACATGAGGTATCATAATGTCCCACTGACGAGGATTCTTGTCAGTCAGTTCATATAAAGAATCTTTAACCACTCTGTTACTCCTTTCACGTAACCCATCACTCTCTGGATGATAAGGGATTGTAAAGTTTATCTTATTTTCCAGCAGCTTACAAACAGCTCTGAGAAGAGAATTAGAAAATTCGGTGCCATTATCACATATCTTTTTGGTGGACCAAAGATTGTGATGAAACCATTAAGCAAAGCATTCGTGACAGTTGCTGCTTGTTTATCTTTGAGAGGTATAAGCTGAATAAAACGTGATAATTGATCTACAATTACCAAGAGATATTTAAAATAATTGTCCGACTTTGGCAGTTCAATTGCATGTGGAGGATCTGCTATTGGTGCTTGATGCCTTTGTTGAGCTTTACGCTTTTTACAAGTTAAACATTTATATAATTCCTAGTAAAATTATATAATTCATGAAATTTTCTATAAGTACGGTAGGTCCCACGATGACCAGCAATCTTACTATATTAGATAATGGTGTAAGTATAGGTCTATCGTCATAGACATTACCTTTTGCACGTGCTGCACTATCAGTGCTAGAAACTGGCACAGACTCTTGTTCATTACTAGAGGTCTGAACATTCATAACCTGTAGCTAAACCACAAATTGGCTACTAAGTGTTGCATACATGCTTTCAATCTTATCCATTTTAGATGAGAGAAGCAAGATTATCCTTGATTGTTTTACTTTGTTGATTGTAGAAGGAATATTTCCTTGAGGCTGAATTACATTTCCTTCGTCATCACTGGGAGGAGTTAATGGACCAACATCAGTTGGTGCTTTAGATTTTGGTCTAACTGAAGGATCTCTTAATCTACGAGGAAGAGCATAAGCTTGCTCATGGTCTGCTATTAAATGTGGACTTGGGGAAGTAAAATCAGAAAAATCACAATCATTTGACATATTATAGTTACACAGAATTCTAATGAGTCTTCAATAATGAACAAAACAGTACCTAATGCTTTTCCTAACACGTCTGTACTTTTCTAAAAGAAAATCATGTCAAAATGAATACCGGTAATTAGTGGTAATTACTTGGTATATACAAATCTGTTACAAAAAATAAATCTTTACTCACTAGTGTTCAGTGTTGGTAGGGTTTATTAACAAATAAAGGACACAGGCTAAAAAGCGGTCTGTCATTAGAATAATAAATGAAATGTTTAAACTCATGAGGGCAATTTGAAAAGAAAATCAGTCCTATTTACATTTACCGGGCTGAGTAAAGCTCACTTCCTGCCCAGATATCCATTCCGAAATATAATTCACGTATACAATAAGAATGATTCCCTGGGCTTAAACGCCAATACAGCTAAGGACGTCTGTAGCGAATTACGAATATAAATACATATGTAATAATCAAATCAATCGCAATATGATGTACACAAGTCATCCAAGATTAAGAAATCAAGTTTATGTACTTATAATACACAAAAAAAATGGTTTCTGCACTTTATATTCCGTTACTACGTTACTTATGTTATCTGATAAAGCATTATCTATGATTCATCAAAAACACTAAAATAAGAGTAAGTAAATCCTAATTTTAAATCCGTTTCCCAACAAGTGAAAAGCACAGAAAAAATAAGATATACATTAATAAACGCTAAGGCTGGTTCCGGTTATACACAATATTATTTGCAAAATAAAATTGTACATAAATATCCCGAGCTGCCTACAAATGCAAGAGTTGGCTTTTCACTGTATAATGTAAGTTCCTGGCAATATGCAAATAAGAACAAAATGAACGACTTAGCAGATGATCCTCCACACCAGCCACCACTTGTCTTCAAAATGTAGACAAAAACGTAAATACATACACATGGGCTATTTTTCCCCATACCTCAATTTTTCTATATCCCTCTTATATGTGTGTTTATGCTTTAAAAGTGCAGGGAAGTAAGACTTCTTTATTAGACAAAGTGTTTTTTTCACAGTCAATCAGCACGTGATTACATTCTTATCATTAATTAACATATGCTGTTATCTATTAGGCTAGGTATGTTAGATTAGGGTTGAGTTTTGTTGGGTAAAGAATAGGAAAACATTGGACAACTAGCAATGTTGGTTTTCGGACCTTTGCTAAATATCTTGCGTATTTAGTTTTGGGGTATATAAAGTGCATGGACACATTATACATCTAGCAATGTTGATTTTTGGATCTTTGAAAACAATGGACGTTGGGTAGGACAATGATATTTTTCTGTTTTTAGTTTAGTGATACCCCTAGGGGTATATGTTAGTGGTAGAGAAAAATTAAACATCTAGCAATGTTGTTTTTTCGACCTTTGGAAAATGGACTTTGGTAGGATGGTGATAAATATTTTCCATCTTTGATTTAGAAATGAAGGTAATTGTGGGAAAACATTGGATATCCACAATGTTGATTTTTGAAGAATAAAAACTTAGACTTTCGGTAAGATGGTGATTAGTATTTTTCGTTTTTAGTTTACAGATGGAGGTATATATGTAAGGTGCATGGAAACATTAGACTTCTAGCAATTTTTGAACTTGAAAAAAAAGGATATTAATAAATGTTTTCCGTTTTTAGTTTAGATATCTAAACAGTTATCTAGTGATGTTGATTTTTGAACATTTGAAAAAAAAAAAAAAAAATGGACATTGGGTAGGACGTGTTAAATATTTTCCGTTTTTAATTCAGAGATAGGGGTATATGTTAGGGTAGCATCTAACAATGTTGATTTTTGGACCTATGAAAAAACTTCTGGTCGGATGGTGGGTAGGAGGATGATAATTTTTTTCCATGTTTAGGTGTAGGTTAGGTTGATTTTTTGGACCTTTCAAAAATGCACTTATGGTAAAGGAGGGATAAATGTTCTCTGTTTTTAGTTCAGCAATTGGGGTATATGTTATGTGTAGGGAAACATTAGACTTCTGGTTATGGACCTCACGAAAAAAAAAAAGACAAA